>NW_026634605.1:0-6845 GCF_024868665.1 Triplophysa rosa
ATCAAATCAAGAGCAAACTCTATAAATAGTTAAATCGCCTTACCTCCTTCACTCTACAGTTTTGCAATATGTGCCATGTCACAAATCCACTTCGCCATCGACTAGACCAGTTGCGCTCCCACAGCCCAAGAAAACGATTACGCCAACCACCGCAAGGAAGAGGCGCCGGTCACCAAGCTGAAATAGCAGGCCTCCTACTAACCTGGGCCGCGCCCCGGTTCACGCAGACGCCAGCCACCAACCTTCTCCTGGCTCATCAGAGTCCCACACCTCTCCCGGCGGCACGCCGGTCCACAGCCGCCTAGGCAGCGCGAGCACGCGACTGCTAGCGGCAACCACAATCACGCAATTTGTCTATCCCTCTATCAATTTCCTCCCTGTTCGCTGGCCTGCAGCCCCACTGCAAAAAGTTAGCCATATTCCGTCCCAATCGGGCAAACGGCATGCCAGAGTTAACTGTTTTCTCTGGTAGTAAACGACAATGTCAGTTCGCACGAAATGGCAGTATTTCGTTCTGCGAAGTGAAACCAATCATCTTGGGTGAAACAATTATTCAGTCGTTTCATCCAGTCGCTTATCAACTCGATTTTCAATGTCATCACTGATACCGTTACTATTCGTTTTCGTACATAAGACATTCATATAAACAGTGTTTACTCGTGTTTGAGACTCCACCGACCATGCTGGGGTTGTTTTCCTGAACAACGACAAATTGCTGGTCAACCACTATAGTAAGATGCATCATCTGAAAAACGAATTAGCTACCCACGACTGTTCCCGGAAATAACCTCGCCGCTCATCTGTCGTTTGAACCACGCTGGTTCAACAACATAGTTAATACTGTCTTCTAATCAATCTGTTCAAAACTATTCAACGTCATATTATCGCTGTTAATAATGTACGCTGCATCTGAAAACTATTTCGCTATCATATTCTTGCTCTGTCGTTTTATTTCACGATGCCAAATTTATTCATAAATTTCATCCTACGTCACTAAGCCCAGGGATTCCCCAGGGTCCTAGAGCACGCAGGCTCAGGCACTTCGACTATTTGAATTAAAGATACAGTTTGTAACTTTTGAAGTAAAATATCCAAAAACCACTAAACCAGCGATATATCTTTGTTCATTAAGTACCTACAACATCTCAAATATTTCCAACCATTTGCAAATCGTGAGAGAATCGCCATTTTACCAGTGACACGGGCCGTGTCTGGCAGTCGCCTGTCAAAGGCATCATATTCGCGTCATCGAAGACACTGGATCGAAAGCCTGCAATTTAAGTCAAAATATCGCCGCGTGCAGGAGGGCAGATTAGAGGCTGTTATAAGATTGGCCGAGGTGCCTCACATGAATAGCTGCTACGCTTTCTCTAGACCTTGCATCTCCCTAATAACACAGTCTCTGGCGTTACCCTCAGTTTCCGATTTTACTCCCGTAGAAACCATGACAACATGATCTCGCGGACAAATGTGAAAGTATTAGTTAGCGTCCATCAAGCAACTATCTTGTTCTGCACAATCGTTATGGAGCACAATTATTCTTTACTGTTTGCAGCTGGTTCCGTCAACTAGACATTTTTACTAGACAGAGACGCTGATCTCGCACGTGTTTCACTAGACAGGTGAGCAACTGTTTAGATTCCTTTACCGACAGAAAACGTACAATTATTATATCGATAACAAGGTTAAATCTTATGTCTTTTTTAATTCATTGTATTCATTGTATAAATTGTATGTCTTTTTTAATTCATCACAAGCGTCATGTATATTTACTGAACAAGTAGTAACCGTTCTTAGATCATCTGACTACTTTAAAGGAACTTTAGAAATTTAAACGAATTAATTGAATTCAGAATGATGCATAAAAAATGCACTACACGTTGCTTGCTTATTTGCTTAAAAGCACAATGCACGCAAGCCTACACATCATAACACCCAGATCTATGCTTCTAACCACAGCTCCAGAGCCGTAATTTCAACCACGCAACTTACTGTGCTGCTTGCGATTCAGCATTGGAATGATGGTATCAGAAAACACCTAAATCATTGTACCATGCCGGAAAGACGGAACTCGTGGCCATAGTTGGCTAACGATGCTTTTGGGAAACGTACCGCTGACAGGCAAAGCAGGACAATCTCTCTATTTCCGGAAATTATCTTTAGCCTATCCTCTGTTCTCTCCGCGTCGCCACAGCTGTGCCGAAAGTATGAGACATCACTCGCCAGCACGGGCGCACTTTATCGGCATTCATTCAGTGAGCAGGAGCGAGCAGAACATAGGCTTACTGGAGAATAGTAAACATAAACGGTGCTTCCAAGAGTAACCGCCGGTTTACTACAACCTGTCCATACCACGTATTCAGCGTGAATAAGTTTTCTACATAGTGTACCATTCCCACTCACGTCTCGCTCAAACAACCCACGCAGTCATTACACCTAAATGACAGAAACCGTGGAATGTATCAGTATTTCTGACAATGCCGTAAGCGCAAGAACTCGTTCGTCTCTCGTCCGCCCAACCCATACGCAGTCGCATCTCAGACATATGACCCCAGACACAAACTACAACACCGTGGATGTAAATCGCTTTTGACACATATAGAAGCGCGCAGCAATTCGAAGACATATATAATTTTATCGCATACACGTTTGGGTAACAGTGACACACCCACTCCCCGCGTCTCTCATCACAGTCTAGTGGTTAGAAAATCGGACCCGCGACTACAAGGTCAACGCCGACGGGCAAAGACCGAGGCTCCCTCGAGCAAGGCACCCTACCCCACTTGCTCCCCGGGCGCTGCTGCGACAGCTGCCCTCCACTTGGGGTACACGTGTGTTAACGTATTGCAGTGCGTGTGTTCACTACTCACGGGTCAGTTTAAATGCAGAGGTCAACGCCGACGGGCAACGACCAAGGTGCCCTTGAGCAAGGCACCTTACCCCACTTGCTATCTATCTGTATTTCCAAACTGCCACAACACTGTCGCTCCAGCAGGAGCTTTTCTCTGTATTTACCACTGCTGCAGCAGTGTCACCCCAGAAGGGGCTTTTATCTGTATTTCCCACTGCCGCAGCGGTGTCGCTCCAGCAGGGGCCTTTCTCTGTATTTCCCACTGCCGCAGCAGTGTCGCCCCAGCAGGGACCTTTACCTGTATTTCCCACCGCCGCAGCGGTGCCGCCCCAGCAGGGGCCTTTATCTGTATTTCCCACTGTCGCAGCAGTGTCACCCCAGCAGGGACCTTTACCTATACTGTATTTCCCACTGTCGCAGCAGTGTCGCCCCAGCAGGGGCCTTTACCTATATTTCCCACTGTCGCAGCAGTGCCGCCCCAGCAGGGGCCTTTATCTGTATTTCCCACTGCCGCAGCAGTGTCACCCCAGCAGGGGCCTTTATCTGTATTTCCCACTGCCGCAGCAGTGTCGCCCCAGCAGGGGCCTTTACCTCTATTTCCCACCGCCACAGCGGTGTCGCTCCAGCAGGAGCCTTTCTCTGTACTTCCCACTGCCGCAGCAGTGTCTCCCCAGCAGGGGCCTCTATCTGGGGAGGGGCCTCAGCCGCGACTCTACTCCAAGCCAAGGCCAGCAACCCACCGGCCTTAAACTCTGCTATATTTTGGGGGCCCAATAACGCCCTGCCCTGGCTGCTGTCCCGCACTGATTGCATATTTTGGGGGAAGCGCTCTGGGCTCGGGCAAACACCGAGATCAGAGCCCTCGCCCCGGACAAGGGGGAGCGCTCCGGGGTCGGGAGAGAATGCCGACCCCGGAGCCCTCTCCCCGGACAGCACGCCAAATACGCAAACAATATTATCTGCTTAATTAAACTGCCTCTTTTTTAATTATTTGCTAAGGCGAACTCGTGAAATGATGTTTTATTAACAAAGTTCGGGAGGAGCACGTGCAAACAATTGCGCAGCTGCAAGCCATTAGCCATTACGTCTCCCGTCCTATCAAATCAAGAGCAAACTCTATAAATAGTTAAATCGCCTTACCTCCTTCACTCTACAGTTTTGCAATATCCCTCCTCCACCTCGACTCCTCACTATTAAACCCTTTTCCTTACCCCTTGGGCGCTCTGGGCTCGGGCAAACACCGAGATCAGAGCCCTCGCCCCGGACAAGGGGGAGCGCTCCGGGGTCGGGAGAGAATGGCGACCCCGGAGCCCTCTCCCCGGACAGCACGCCAAATAGGCATACAATATTATCTGCTTAATTAAACTGCCGCCTTTTTAATTATTTGCTAAGGCGAACTCGTGAATGTCTAGATTCCTGAGATTTCATGAAAATAAGTTGAGGAAATATTGGTATAAAAAATGGTTGGCAGTAAAGAGCTGCACAGAGCTGCCACACAACAGATACAGCAGCCCTTTTGTTGCAGTGTGATTGTTTGTGATGTGTGCCGAGAGCAGATATTGTTGTGCAGTGGGGCACAACAGGGCAAGAATCTATTGTTTAGGCTGGGTTTAAAAACACAAGGCTTGTTATCAATAACATACAGCCTCTCTTCGAGCAGTCTGCTGTGACTGACAACACAGCACACCTTACTTCTAGACGGAATTTGACTAATATGTGTCCCGTTTGATGTTTAATCAAAACACATGGGCCCTTTCACATGTGTGTGTGTGTGTGTGNTACAGTTGGTGAAATAACGGCATATTTATACACGTTTATAAATTCATATTACTCCCCAGACAAAATTCTGCTATAAATAAAGTTAACTAAAATCCATTTAAGTAGGTTGACAGAACGGATTTGTTTGGAACTATTGAGGGCTATGTGAACCACGTGACCACACGCGGCGTGATCGAGTGTAGTAACTCTCATATTCAACGGCTCTGGTTTTGGTAAATGCTGTTGTCACTATCTGCATTTTTGCGGGGGTTAATTGGATAGTAGAATGCAGTTATCACTCTGGTAAACCGAATTTATGTGCAGTGTGTACGTGTTTCAGTTTACTTCAGAGTGCAACAAAAATGATTAACAGGCAACCGACAGCTGGGTGAGTGACTGTCCAGACCTCATACGTCTACACGTTTTGTGTCATTTGATCGGCTCTTTTGATTTAGAGATCGCCGATCAAGCTAAAGCGATTATTGGCCGATAATGATTGCCGACTGATCAATCGAAGCACCCTTACTGCTGATTTAGGGAATATGTATTTCTAGTTCAACTTTAACCTTTAAACTCCTTTTTAGAGGCACAATAAAAATGCCTTTTATAAGCTAAAATAATGAAGTCAGACATGAAGACATTCAGCATTAAGTGTCAACAAATAAATTTCAACTGCTTGAAAAGGTGAGTCATTATAACAGTGTGATGTTGTGCAGTCTTATCATTTTTACAGTTTTGTTTTGCGATGACAAGTTGTGACCTCGTATCCCCTTCAAAGCTTCTTTCAGCTGTGTTAGTGTATGCACAGCAAATCCTCCTGGATGAGCAGTAATTTATTCTCTCTGATTTACAAGGAGGTCATTCATCGCTTTCTGCTTGGTGAAAACGGAGAGCCGAAAGTGAGAAGACTAATCAGAGTACATATAGTTCTTCAGTTTAAAGGTCAAAAACCACTTAACCATTGATTTGGATATGATGTTAAAAAACAAGTTGGATACAAATATGCAAAGTGAATTTAACTTTGTGCTAACAGACTTCAGGAGAAAGATTGTATTACAGTTTATGAACTTTTTATCCAAAGTGATGGTGCATTCAAGTTACGTTTCATTAGTTTGTGTTACCTTGGAATCAAACCTTTGACATTTGCGCTGCTAACACAATGCTAATTGAGCTACAAAACAATTGTACTTACTTTAAAAAGTAGTAAAACAATAATAGAGTGCACAGGAAAACAAACTGGAAATTCAGTGAAAGAGTCATTCTCACGGCTACTAGGTTAAGATATGTCTTTATATTTATGTAGTTTAACATTCTCCTTACTTTTTACATGACAGTTTTGATTATCATTACTGTAACAGGTAGTTTTCAACATTAAAAAATATTTCCAATAAAAATATGCTTCACTAAAGTATAAATATGTATGAAGAATAAAAACTTGCTTAGGCTTTCTTAAATTTGTTTTAGCAAAACATGCTATGGTATTGACATGTTTAGGCTGTTATGGTAATGAGATTTTTAAAGTCTTATTTTGAAAAAAAAATGTAAATACATGTTAAGTTTTAAAATCAATGTTTTTAAACATATCAGACCTTGTTTTTATTTCCTAAAAAAGCTATTTGCTGTTGCAAGTTTCAACAAGGTGAAGTGTTGAAGAGGTCATTTCATTTTAAATTGATGTGTCTTTACAAATTCTAGCGATCATGGCAGCAGTAGTCCATCGGTTGGATAAGAGCATTATCACCGGCCATACATTTCAGATATGTCCAATGTCCTCGAGTCCACTTTTGACATTCTAAAGAGCTGATTCAGGTGTCTGGATCACAGAGGTGAAGCCATGCTCTACTGTCTCTTTAAAACACAACAAATCACAATAGTCTAAATTCTCGACAACCTGATTTCCATAATCCTTCTAGCACATCATGTGCAGCTGTAAAACAGCACAAATAAATGAGTATTCGCCTTAGCAAATAATTAAATAGGCGGCAGTTTAATTAAGCAGAGAATATTGTATGCGTATTTTGTGTGCTGTCCGGGGAGAGTGCTCTGGGGACGGCATTCTCTCACAACCCCGGAGCACTCCCCCTTGTCCGGGGCGAGGGCTCCGATCTCGGTGTTTGCCCGAGCCCAGAGCGCTTCCCCCCCCCCGGGTAAGGAGAGGGTTTAATAGTGAGGAGTCGGGGTGGAGGCGGGATATTGCAAAACTGTAGAGTGAAGGAGGTAAGGCGATTTAACTATT
>NW_026634606.1:0-2351 GCF_024868665.1 Triplophysa rosa
ATGTGTAGATTTGGGCGGTCTTAGTCAAATCATGTTACGAAGTTACGTAGATTCGCCGGGGTGTGGTTACACGAGGCATTTCAGGCAAGTCTGGTTGAGCATTCGCTTTTAGATAGAATGCATCTTTTATTCCCACACTTTCATTTGTGCAATTTTACGTGTCTAATACATGCATGGGCAACTTATAACACACCAAAAACACAGAAAAACACGTACTTCCGCCATATGACCCCTTTAACAATAGCCGTGGTGATTCTGCAGAGAAGCTCGCAAGCTTCTTCGCAGCGCAGCGCAGCACAGCACAGCACAGCACAGCACAAGCACTACCTGAGCACACAGATAAAGCCTTGATTTAAAGGTTGGTAAGCGATCAAGTTTAGTAAAGTGCTTTTTTATTCTTGTTTAATTAAAATACTTTAAAGTTTAAAACTTTGTTTAGAAGCTGACAGCCTATCATTAGTTTCAGTTTGGTGATAAGACTTATCATACATTCATTTAGCTAAATACCAAATGTATTTTTTTTTAGTTTTCGAATGACTGACTGTGCATGATATTCGTATTCTAAAAACTATATTTCTATTTAGCTAAAGTATGCATGACGTCGATCATCAAACTGAAAGTATAAGGGAAAGAGTTTTCATACATGGTGTTTTAACGTTTAAATTATATTTAATCATATTTATTAACACATACGAAGTGCTTTAATAAACATCATCACTTACCAACCTTTAAAATATGTGTGTCCTGCTTGAGAGACACCGGCTTTTCTTTTAACAGACTCCACTTTCATTCGAACATTTATCTAGTTGTTTTTTCTGTTTCTTCACTGTTAACAATATAAACATGATGATATCCCAACCTGTGTTTTTGTATCGTCTTTATAGTAAAATGTCCTGTCTGCTTTGTTAACGGGTTTTTATTGTGCGAGCTTGTTCTGCAATGTTTACAAAATCTAAATTGTAAAATAATAACTTTCTCAAACTTTGTTTTATAAAAGCGATAAACTAATTTTTGAGGTCATACCCATAACCCCATTTACACAGACCGCTGATCCCAGAAAATTGCCATAACATTGCCAGAGGCCTTCGGTGTGAACGCAAATGCATCCCGGATTGATCCGTAAAGTGATTCCGGAACATTAACAGGATGAATCTCGGAAAGCGCCCTGTGTGAACAAATGGCATGAGTAAGGGTATGTGTAGACCAGAGGTGGGCAAACTACGGCCCGCGGGCCACATCAGGCCCCCCAAGCAATTTCATCCGGCCCGCGAGGCGGTTTTTAAATGTATTCAATAACATTGCGTTCAGTTAGGATTTTGGTGAAAATGACTAAATTGATGTAATACAGACAAAATCCATTAGGTGGCGCGAGTCTACAATGCAGCATACTTGAGTAAAAATGAAAAGAGAGGCAGACATGCGCTTTTGCGCTAGCTAGACGGGCGTGTTTAAACGCTGCGATCGCTTAACGTGTCTTTTGAAGCGCCTCACGCTGAGGCGGGAATTTCTGTTATCAAAAGCGCATCTCAAGACACTTGCGTCCTGAGCCCTGAGAAAGAGATACGGCTGTGACGTAGGATTCTGCAATCGGTCACTATTGCTGAGAAATGCTCTAAGAGAGACTGCTTTTAATTTCACTTCTTATAAATCCGATTTAGCTAAATGGCGGACTGTGAAATGGTTCCGTCATAGATATATAAGAGTTTGGTTCGAAAATGAGATAACTCTGTTTAAAAATAATCTAAAATCATGTAGGCTATTTTTATTGTGCATTCCAATTAAAGTGCAGTTGCTTTTTGATTTCAAGCCACGCTTACTCAAAAAATACAGCTAACTAACGCAATAAAACACAAGAAAAACATGATAACATAATAAAAAATATGATTTTTATTTTTTTTTAAAAACGTAACCAAACTCTTCATATAGTTCCCCTAGTGATACTGGTGAATATGGCGTAGCTCTCAACCAATCAGATTCGAGAACCAGAATAATTGTACAAGTGGCTCACAATGGATATAAATTAAATTGAGAGCGGTTTGCAATGCCAAATGTTTAACTTGTAATATTACAATGTTTCATTTTTTTAGACATGTATATTACACATCTGATTTCACATTAGTACATGTATAACCTAGATGTGCAGAAAAGTATTAGTGGTGGTGTTTTTTTTTTTAATATAAAAGAGTTAGATCAGTTTAGATATTTATTGCATTTTAAAAGCCATAAATTAAGCATTGATCAGAATTAAGTTTACCCTTTTGGTTCAGCCCTCCACTACAGTCCAATTTCTCATGTGGCCCATTGGGATTAATTGCACACCCCTGAATTAGAGGAATATTTGAAAATGTCAA
>NW_026634606.1:5010-6802 GCF_024868665.1 Triplophysa rosa
TTTAATATTCTTTATTCTTCTGTTAACATATTTGTGAAATAAAAAGAAACTATCAAGACATGTTTTTTGACTTTCATTATTTTATTAGTTTTAGTAAAACACAATACTCGGTGCCTGGCAATAACATAAAATATAAATATATAAGAAGGACTATTTCTGTATTTTGTTGTTCTTGCATAATAGGCATTTTTCAACATATTTGCTGTGGCTTGCATATTTGTTATAACAATACCACAGAGCACAGGTATCTTTTTTGAGTTAAAACACAACCAACGACGTACATATGTTTATTTTGAAAGTAATGCATTCAAGAATTTTGTTTGTTTAATAAGACTAAAAATTCAACAAAACGTTGTCTTTGGCTGGATTAGAACCCCGTCCTGGTGACTGCCTGCAATAGAAAGCAATGTAAATTAAACGTACGCTTTTTATTGCTTCAAAAACTAGAAAATGCATCAACACTCAAACATTAGGGAAGAGCTATCTCTTCTCTTGATATTTCTCCCTTTCTTTATCTTTCCTTTCTTCCCCCCTTCTTCCCCCCTTCTTCCCCACCTTTGATGGCCTATTGTTCACCAGCTTGAACGCAGCGCATTAGACCGCTCGGCCAGGCTACCACAGAACTGCGTCTTCGGCAGGCCCTTTTACGCCACTGTATCTCTCAGATGGCTGTACAGCCGCAAGTTCACGCGGAGCAGGTACAACAGCTGACAAGTGCTTCTATATCCTTCTGATGCTCGTTACACAGTTTTGATGGAATCCCGCATGAAAGACGCATTTACAATAAGCAGAGAGAGCGTGTCAACTGCACTTTGAGCAAAAGCAGGCGACCGTACTGGCAACCAGCCATTAGGCTGGTTATATCAGGAACACTTTCCATCTGTAACAGAGCCGCTCGAAACAAACACGTGGGAGTCTATAAAGGGCTGCATCGTGTTCTTTCGCTCTCTGTTCATCCCATGCTACCGACTTGGGTTAAAGCAACAAAGCAGCTCGCGAAACAGTACGTCCGACAAAGCGAACGCCTAAAGCACAGCAGCCGTAGTTGGCAGGGTTTGAACCTGCGCGGGGAGACCCCAATGGATTTCAAGTCCATCACCTTAACCACTCGACCACGACAACAACAGGTTCCGTACTCTCTGGGCTTAACTCGTGCGGCAAAGATGGACGAGCCGGCAGTGTAACGGGCGATGTAATGGAGACGTCAAAACGGGACAGGCAGGATCACATAAACCACACAAACACAGCACGTGGCATCCTGCCTTGACCCGGATTCGATGCCGGAGTTCGGCCACAACGCAGAGTACTAACCACTATACGATCACGGCAAGCCACCGGCCCTCCGGCAAACCTGCGCTAGCAGGACTTCTTGACTACATCTGCAGGGAGGGGATTGGCAGGTTGGGCTGAGGTCTCAAGGAATTTCTGGTGCATGTGCTGAAGCAAAGCTCGAATGTCGACTCCAACTCACGAGCAAACGTTTTCTTTTCATTTTTTCAACAGAGGGCGGGGCCAGAACAGCTCACAAGGTAAGGGTGACTTTCCCATCACAGGGACTTGAACCCTGGACCCTCAGTTTAAAAGTCTGATGCTCTACCGACTGAGCTAAGGCCGGCGCGCATTAGTCTAGGTAAAGATGCAAGAAGACGCACAGCAACGCGAGTTCACGCCCGCTCTGACCAGTGATGGAATTCGTGGAGTGTGTCCGTTTGGCACTGCTGGTGCACGCGTGTGTCATCATCATTTCCCCCGCACTTTAATCAAACGTAAATTCGTAGAACTACTAACTTGT
>NW_026634607.1:0-2687 GCF_024868665.1 Triplophysa rosa
GCTGCTGTGATTGTTCTGGGCTATGACATCAGATCCAGACGAGATGAGCACAAGAGAAAATCACCAGAAACATCTGATGAATGACATTCTACAACATCAGTATTATGTTTATAAGCTTTCCTCTGCTTTTTTAAAATCATTTTTTGTTTGTTTTGAATCTATGGTTTTGTCAGTGGTAATCAATATGCCCATAAAACTGTTAGGCTACCACACTTTCCTATTATAAACCATGGCTAATTTTCGTGAGTGCATGAGTGTTTGTGCCCTCAAACCCTTTGATTGACGTGCATATCCGAGATTTAATTCATCATTTTAATAAAATACTAGCAAGCAAGTGTAACTTGATTGAAAGTCTTTAAGTCAGGGGCGTTGCAAGGATTGCAGGAACTTGCGACTTACATTATACACTGGCAGATAAAAACATGAATAAATTATTTTTTGTCCTAAATTTCATGGCAACGCTTGCTTATTGTCTGGCACATCATATTTTACCTCATATTTAAAACATATATATTCAGTAGCTATTGGCAGCCAGCATCACTTGGAGCAAAACTCATATAGCCAAATTAACAACATTTCATTTCTTCAAACAGGTCATTCGTACACATTACAAACGAAAGTAAGACTAATCCCTACTGTACTCCATGACAAAGGCCTACACATTGATTAGACAGCAAATTACAAAGATACGTTGTAAACAGTAAATAAGCTTAGAATTGAAAAATAAGTAGTTAGTTTTGCAGATCAGCTGTATTATAACTCATCAGCTCTTGGATGACGTTTGTTTAAACAGTGACACCTGCTGGCCAGATCATGTACTGTTAAACAGCACGACAATAGCGCTTCAAAAAACGCTAACCTACCACAACCCGCGTCATGTAAACATTAGACGTCATAATAATATACATTCATTTATTTGTGAAGTAAAACGTTTCAATCTTGGCAAAACACACATGGCTTAAGCCCCCAAAGCCACCCCTTCGCAACGCCACTTTAAAGTTTAACACACACGCACGCACGCACGCACGCACACACACACCTTATTTTATTTGACTTCAGATGACTCATTCACATATAATGTTGGTTTAACTTAAGCTTAAATTTACTTTATTTCACATTTTAAATGTTCATTTCATGTCAGTATTTGTCCACTAGAGAGCAGTAAAGATTCAGTTACGTTAGATCATCGTGTATACAGCAGAGCATCAATATATCCTCAATTTTCCTCATATATACACAGAACAAGAGTGAGGTATTGATTTAATTTCACATTTAACACCCAGAAAATAACGCCATGTTATATTTGCAGTTGCTGTTTTTGGCCTTTGGTCATTCAGTACTCCAGCATAAGGTGTAAAATGTTAATAAATATACAAACATTTAAACATGTTGAACAAACTGATGCAGAATGCACAACATAACAAATAAAAAAATTATAAAAAATGAGCCCTTATAACAGTGGACTCCATCCTCTCCAATGATACACATCTGATTCTGAACATGAGCATGTTTTTAATTGCTGCACCCAATGTCTATTTAAACTGAGATTTGAAACAGAACAGTTTAATAACTTAAAAACAAGATTTGTACCTGAAAATATGTTTAGAATTGAAAAGCAGGCACTTTAAAGTAAACATATTGTTTGGTATTCACAACATGAGTTGTGCATCATTGCAGCCCTGCTCCATACAGTGCAAAAGGCAAACGATTTGATCACATTTTAAAATAAGAGCATGTTTGTCTGTTTACACCAGAGCAAATGAACTGTGTCAACATTTGTTTCACAGATGATTTCACAGACGGTTTTTTATGTGTTTGAAGTCAACACTTTATTAGTTATATACTGTATTGAGTGTCTATGTACCGTTGGTGTTGAAGGACTGCTGGTTTAATCGTTCACAGGTCTCATTCTCTTCTTTTTTATTCAATCCTGTAAGAAAACACACACAGAATCACAGCTGTTAATAGATCATGTGATGGATTTTCCACATTTGTTGTATGACTGAATTATTTAAATCATAAATCCCAAACTGCCATTAAAAAATCCCATAGAAAAATGAAAAGAAAGAAATAATTCCAAGAAGAAACCATTGCTCAGAAATGCAGATTTTACACTACAGTGTACCAGTGCAATCGTGTAATTTATAGTGTACAGTATATATGATTAACATTTGTTGTAAAACCTCATTTCCCAGGAAGAAGTTTTTCACATGTTAACCCTACAGTGGGGCATGTTGTCACAGCGTGATCAGTAAATGTGAAGAGTTCAAGTTTTGTAAAAGCAACATATAAGATCAGTGCTACAGAAAAACAAATGTGTGTATTCAGACTGAAAATCTTATAGTTAATACAGAGATATAGACCTGTCCTCGTGTGACAACATGCCCCGCTCTCCAGTAAACATGAACAGCAATAGAGTGTGAGTGACATTTATTTTATTCATATTCTTATGGTTAGACTGAAGGATTTATTATATGTTTTTATTCTTTTTTATTTTATGATATTTAAATGTATTGTTTGTGGAGTTTATTGTTGTGTTCTGATTCACCTCATTAGACCACACCACCTAACAAACACACACGCACGCACGCACGCACGCACGCACGCACGCACGCACGCACACACACACACACACACGCACACATGCACACACACACACACACACACGCACACATGCACACACACAC
>NW_026634607.1:2733-6704 GCF_024868665.1 Triplophysa rosa
CGCACGCACGCACGCACGCACGCACATGCACACACACACACACTTCTGTCAACACAACTAAACTAAACAAAGCACGGTGTTATTCACCTGTTCTTAAAATCACATGTAATAAAGTCATTAAATATGTTACTTACCCCTCCTGCAGCACCTTTTGTAGTACATTATAACTGAAACCAGGGCTATCACCAGCACCAGTACTGCTACCCATAATGCAATTTTCATCCAGTCTATACTCTGGACAGGTTCTGGAATGACTAAAGAGAGACGTGAATTAGACATGATCTTGTCGTTCTGATCTGAATCTAGACACTACATGAATGAAAGTCTGTGTAAATATTAATATAATACACATTTTAATTACTAAACATTTTTCTAGTATTTACAAGTCTATGTGTGTTGGAAAAAACAAAAACATAAATATTTCAACCTCTCACACAATCTGCAACATTCTACAACATTTTAAAAAGAGAGATCATAAAACAGCATGTTGTTTTTAATTTAGTGCATAATTCACATAACATAAAAACAAAAGTTACACAAATGATTCTGTTTAAATGTTTACACACTCTTGTTTATTATCATCATGTGTTGTCTCCTCAAGCATCAGTATCTGTCAGTTTGTATGATGTTGTGAGTCTCTGGTTTGTTGTGAGTTGTTTTGAATAAAACTCATTCAGGTTCTTGTCAATGACAGCAGCTCAATGATGATCAGATGTTCATCAGCTCAGAGATGATCAGACCTTGATGTGATTCAGACTCTCATCATCATTAAACTGAACATCACACATTCACAGATGAACCAGAACACAACATCACATCTGCTCTTCAATCAGCCAATCAGGAGTCACATCACACTGACTGTAGCCAATCACAACACATGTAAGACTATGATGATGCTGTAACATATCTCATCTTCAGACACATATGAACTCTGTTTACTACTCCTTTGACATTTACCTGATGGACAGTGATATGATTTGCCTCTCATTTCATTTCATTAAATGTCTAAACGTGCTCATTTAAACCTTTAAAAATCATGCTACAAAATTTGCTACATGGTCAGCTAACCACTCTATTGCAATACAATTAACATAACTATGTTTTTAAATGAATTTTCCATGTTTTTATGAAGCCCATTGAACAAGCCTCCTTGCAAAACAGCTGCAGTCCACCAGAGGGCTCAAACAAACAAATCCTCCACTAAATAATGTCAGTGCGTTCACATTTGTACAGTAAGGTAAACGTTTAAATGTATGTTATGTTTCAATTGGCATACAAGTACAAATCGACGTCAGCAGGTCTGACCAGTGCTGTTAGAGATATCTACCACATGAGTCTCTATATGACTCAATGACAACAGGCTTTATGTTTTCGTTTATGTGCACATTCATTTTTGCATTAAGTCTTTAGTCTAAATTGACAATCGTCAATTATAGAAATTATTAAGAAAAAAATACATTTTTAGCCTACTCCTGAAGACTAATAATGTTATTCACAGCGTGTTGACAAATTCCGAGTTGTAAATAACGGAATCTCGTAATTACAGTAACTCCGACATTTCTAGTAGGCGCTAAGTAAAAACCGCAGTTCAGCTCAATAAATAGGC
Organism: Triplophysa rosa; assembly: GCF_024868665.1. Taxonomy (NCBI): domain Eukaryota; kingdom Metazoa; phylum Chordata; class Actinopteri; order Cypriniformes; family Nemacheilidae; genus Triplophysa; species Triplophysa rosa. The sequence goes on from NW_026634607.1 coordinate 4,340, forward strand.
CTATATTGGTTCAATAATCACTTCTAAATATTTCTAAACAATGCTAAACGACTTACCCTTAACATTAACACGGAATGTCCTCTGCAAACCTTTGCCGATGATTTGATAAACTCCAGACTGATCCATTCTGATGTTCGTGATATTCAGATCTCCGGTTCGACGATTTACATCGATGTTTGGGACGCTCGAGTGAGTTAATCCTATAACTTGTTTCAGACCGTACACGGTTCATATGTGAGTTTGTTTACATTTACCGCGTACATTCACCGTCGGGTTTTTCATTGTTATTTACCAACAATACGTCATTGAAAAGGTCTGAGCGTCGGAATTCTGTATGTATGGTCGTATTGTTATAATGAAAGCATATGTTTGATACTTTGATATAGTACGATCGCCAGCTTTCTTAAATAACGCAACATTACACCGGGGAGCTCTTAACACTTTTGTTCAATAACGATGCACAAAATAACCCAGATTTACAAAGTTCTGCGTAGCTTTCATGGCAGAGACCCAGAACACACATCACGCAGGAACTTGGTCCAAAAAACAGACAACTTAAGGAAACTCTCAACAAAGTATGTTGTGTTTTCTTTGAATTCCTTAAGAAAGAACGCGCATTCTTCAGGGATTTCCTGTAAACTACGCACGCTGCTAAACGCTTAGGTAGTCAAGCGCGATGTTACAGTGTTCATTCAAGTCTTAGGAATACATAAGACCCACCCACATCGTACAATTGGCTGCGCTTTTTTGTCAGTCAGTCAAAACATCCAAACAGCGCACCGAGCGCGTGTGACGTCAGCACATGCGCAAACTTTTTTTCCACTGCGCACAGTCTGCCAGTGCAGAGCTCGCGAAGGTTTGATGGACGTCAAATGTAGCCACTGAATAGACGATTACGAAAATGGTACGGATTTTTTTTATTTTAATTTATGAAATGTATAGTTTGAAATTAGCCACGTGTAGCTTTACAGCAGAACAGTTTGTTTTGAAGAATCTTAAAAGTTTTATTATTTTTATTAAAGGTGAAATGTGTAATTTCTGCACCACCCGCATCACCACATAAAAATTACACGAATAATGGCTGTTTTCAAACAGTTTTCCTATTTTCTTCGTGCCGGGCAATCATATAGAACTCTTATAGTCATTAGATTAACGTTGCTATGTTGTTCTGCTCAGATTCCTGTAAACAGGACTATTAAGCAGGGCTAACTTTTTTATGGAAAATCGGTCTAAAATGACTTCATAATATGCTCTCTATGTTAAGACTGGATAGAAGAAGGTATTTCATGAAAATAATTTTATAAATGACATGCTTGGCATTTTAACTTTTTAAAGTCCAAAGTAAACTCTTAAACTGCATTCACAACTCATTTTACTGACTAATGTGACATTCCTGAGTAAAACTGAATGGTCACTGAGAAATAATGTAGGAAAAGGCATATTTTCATAAACTGGGAGATTATAGGAGGGTAAGAGAGGCATTCCATACCAGAATGAACTCAGAGCTAAATGTGTGTAACTATTTGAAAAGACGTTTACAATGCCGTTTACTGTTCACCGGGCCTATTACAGTCGAGTAAATGAGAATAGAGGGATATTACAGATCTGAACATATGAGTCAAACATCTGAGAATAACCCGAGAGCAGAAGAGCAGGACGAACAATGTATACAGAAACATTCTGTCACTTTTAACTTCACATCTACTATTGCGCTTTGAGATAAAATTTAAGTGATTTAGACAAAAGTCCGACTGTTTCGATGTCCATAAATGAAAGCTACAACATCTGTTCTTATATAAAATAAACAACGTAAAAATATTACACCGTGTTTCATCTTATTATGACCATATTACAATTTGAATGGCCCAAGCGAGCTTTTCAATCGTTTTTAAATTCTGTAAATAAAAAGTTAGCAGTAATACAATTTTTAGTGCTATTATCTTAAAAATTGAATTAAAATTGGGTCTGACATGTGGCTTTGACATCATTGTTTTTTGGTTATTCTGGCACAGTGTCCTTTATTTATTTTCTTAAACATAATTTATTCAAATAAATTGATTATTACCATTTCCAAATATTGAAGCTTCTGTTGCTCTTTTTCTCTGTTTCTATAATAAATTCTGATACCTGAAGAGCAATCCTACAGTTTTCTTCTTTTAAACAAGACCACACTGATGTCTCTAGTCCAAAGCGTTCATTTACTGTAGTTATTTTAATAAGAATGTACCATATTTGAGTTTAAGCTCATCTAGTGGGGTGGCTGTTAACAGGTTAAATTAGCAATGAGGGTGCCATTAAACTTCCACTGTATGACATCATCTGTCTGTATGTCAGTAAGACCAGTGTAGAGAGCGAAAGAATCTCC
>NW_026634608.1:0-3628 GCF_024868665.1 Triplophysa rosa
GCCAACTGAATACTCAATAAAGTTGAAGCCAACTGAATACCCAAATAAAGTTGAAGCCAACTGAATACCCAATAAAGTTGAAGCCAACTGAATACCCAATAAAGTTGAAGCCGTTAACCTGCTCTTTAAGGTATCTCCAACATGTTGCTATCGCTCTCTGAAGAAAAAAGACTGCAAACACCGCACCACTGGTTTGTGTGCGCCTGTCTGTGTATGAGAGCACACGACGCAAAGGTCTGATTGAGTGACAGATGCATGCTTTGCAGAATCAGATCCAGAAACAATGAAAAGTGTAAAAAGATTTTTAGTTTAGTTTTGAAACTATGGCGAAACAAATTAGACGTGACGGGCCGTCATAGTCTTATGCCTTGTTTATACATGCGCCTGGCTCCGCACCGCGAGTCTACACTGATCCTGTCCATTCGCGATTGCGTTCAGGGCAGGGGTACCTCCGGCCAATTAAGATCACATTCTGATGAAAGGAAATGATTGGATGCTACAAACTCGACAAAAAGGGGAATTACAAATTGCCCTCATTGTAATCAGTCAAAATGACGAACAGCCTTTAGATATTTGTCACACAAAAAAATCTGTCAATGACAGAAAAAATTTTGGTTAACGTGACGGTTCAAACTTATTATTCAAGTTGATTTTGACATTACATTAAGTGGTGTCCCCCAGGGCTCCGTACTCCATATCCCTTCACTTTCGTTGAATACAAGACTGCCTTAAGAGCAACTACAGAATGCTTAATCCATGTCTTAGCAATTAGCACACATTGTCACATAACATCTGATTTTTGGAGTAAAGTTCATGTTTTTATTTGATCCTTGATCAGGCTATGCCCAACATGTCTATGTATACACTAAAAGGTTGAACACCTTAATATATTAAACTAAATTACCTGTAAACACGTTTTCTTGTTAAATGCATCGTGGTTTTAGATTATTTTTAGAGATTTATCAAACTTGATAAAGAAATTTTTTGAAGTGTCTAGAAAAATGTTAATTTATTTAAAACTTGTGAATTTCCAGACTGTTTGCTTCCGTTTTCCCATAATTTTCCATTTATATTAATTAGTGAATTAAATAAAAGTTTAAGGTAATAAAAAATCCAACATGAAGAACATAGCATGAGGTTGGAGTTCGAATTCTCTAACATGGATCACTTTTGAGATATAAGCAAAGCACTCAAAGTTAAATGTGTTTAGACTAATTTGAGTGACAGATTTTATAGCAAAGCACATTTATGTTTTTACAGCGAGACGGTCTTCAAAAGAATCCAACCTTATTATAGAATAAAGAGTTTTTCACATCGCATTTAATTACATTTAAAATCGAACAATTAGCTTGTGTGCGAACAGCACTCTCAAAACATATCTTGAGAACGGTGTCCTTCCAACCATCTCCGACATCTCGACTGAACAATATATCGATCTTATCTACTGGTTAGAGACATGGGTGCTTGTTGCCCAGCGAGGGTAAATTATTCATACATGCACTACACTATATATAGACTATTAATGGTCACCAGGAAGTTCAAACAAAAAGCTGCTGATGTGACCCTCCCTGGTGTCAGATTGATTAGCCCGTTCATGCCACCGTTCATGGGAGATTTCCCCACCCTGTTTGTGCCATTGTGTTTTCATTTTCTCTAGATGTATGCATGATTTAGGATAGTCTGGTATGAATGTAAGTTTTGTTGGCTTGAATGAGTTTGTCTGTTCTGAAATCCCACACAGTTCTCCAGCCACCCCTGCAGCACATTAGCGCCTCTTGTATGGAATATTATAACAAGACGTTCAGTACCACATCACATACAGTATGACGAAACTGAATCCTCAAGACCCTGCAATCCGAACTTACTTAAGTTTGTTTTCTGCAAAGTTTTAAATGTTTATGTCTACAATTCATAACTTTTACCTCTAAAAAAAACATTGTAGGTTACTTTGCATGCATATCTTTGCATGGGTCAAATAGAATTACTTCAGACTGACATTTTCCGCAAAATCAAGCCTTACTTATAAATCAATATAATAAGCTTATTATTGTGAAACAGGTTTTGAACACAGATTTTTGTACTTTCTAATAAAAAGCCTTTTTGCATTCTGTGTGATCATCACGGACACCGTGTCTACACCGGATGCGACGCGACATGACACACGGCTTGTTCACCACGCCGCATCCAGTGTGGACAAAATGTAAAATTATAATGAGTTCTAGTGCGTTCTACTGTCTTTTGTCGCGTCGCATCACGCCTCCGGTGTAGACACAGTGTGAACGTCGTGTATCAGCATCATTATCTACTACAGCGTACAGACCGCTGCAGTATTCGCAGTGATACAAGGCATTTAACGAACAGGAATATTGGAACTGTTTGAAGTGTTTTTTGTTTTGTTTTCAAAGCTTTGTAGTCAGCAACAATTTGGAATGCACGCATTAGAAGACAGTACAGTACGAAAAGCTGATGAATAGCGACTCGCACTAAGAAAGACCTAGTGTTTTAGCATCTGTAACTGCAGAATCTTAAAGGTCAAAAACTTGCGATCACATGTCTCTTGAAAGCATAATTGAAGGGCATTGCTTAAGCAACGGTATGGATTTACTTTGTAGAAGATGCCATTATGGTATGTCAAGTACAAAGTGTACAGTGGTAGTAAGGCAACGAGATTTTCAAAAACAGTGTTGGGGTAACGCGTGTTACGTAATCAGATTACTTTTTTAAGTAACGAGTAATGTAACACAGTTACTTTATAAATTTACATATCAATACTCGAGTTACTTTGTTTTTCAAGTAACTCGAGTTACTCTTCAGTCTAATCATTGATTTATATGAACATTTTTTAAACTGCGGAAGTGAAATTCTGAATTAAAAGTAGTGTAGACATGATGGCTCATGCTTGTCGCTAGTCAGACATAAGCAGTGTTGCCATGTCTGCAGTGTTCCGGCTTCGATTTTGTTATGCAAATCTGGCAACCCTTGACACAGCGATGGAAGGCCAGAGCTCAGATGCGGAGCTATAGTGTGGCCGCACTCGCCACCATGGACAAAATGCCTGCAAATGCCGGTCATGCTCAATAGACAACTTTCAGATCGTGAAATTAGCGTGAGTCACGAGTCGCAACAGCAATCAATTATCCTGCAAATACTGATCATGTTTGGAAGATAACTTTCAGATCGCGAAATTAGCGCAAGTCACGACACGCAACAGCAATCAAGGGTCTCATGCCTCGTAAATGTAAACATAAGCTGTGTTCGACTGTTTGTGGCATGGCACGCACAGACAGATCTGCAGATTTAAATGGGCATGGTCACAGTTAGAAGAAGGGTTGGGGAGTGGGCGGAGCACAGGAGAAAGAGAGGAAACAACTGTCATCTGTTAGTCTCCTCACCAAATACCAGCATATATACAAATGTTAAATGTCATTTTCCCCTCAAAATAATATTATATAATATTAGTAATATATTATATATTAGATTAATCATAATTTCACATAATTCAATTCAATTCAATTTTATTTATATAGCGCTTTTCACAATGTGCATTGTTCCAAAGCAGCTTTACAGGAGCAAATAAGAAAAACACAGAAAGGTAAAACACAGCACAGTGCATGGTGTTTATAGACCA
>NW_026634608.1:5410-6620 GCF_024868665.1 Triplophysa rosa
CTGAGCACTTCGTTGAGCCAAAACAACTCGATAGTGTTATGCGAAATTATGATTAATCTAACATATAATATATTACTAATATTATATAATATTATTTTGAGGGGAAAATGACATTTAGCACATTATGTTGTATATATGCTGGTATTTGGTGAGGAGACTAACAGATGACAGTTGTTTCCTCTCTTTCTCCCATGCTCTGCCCACTCCGCAACCTTTCTTCTAACAGTGACCATGCCCATTTAAATCTGCAGATCTGTCCGTGCGTGCAGCGCCACAAACAGTCGAACACAGCTTATGTTTACATTCACGAGGCATGAGACCATTGACTTGCGCTAATTTCACGATCTGAAAGTTATCTTCCAAACATGACCGGCATTTGCAGGACAATTGATTGCTGTTGCGACTCATGCTAATTTCACGATCTGAAAGTTATCTATTGAGCATGACCAGCATTTGCAGGCATTTTGTCCATGGTGGCGAGTGCGGCCACACTATAGCTCGGCATCTGAGCTCTCGCCTCCCATTGCTGTGAAAAACGAAGCCGGAACACTGCAGCACTGCAGACATAGCATCACTGCCTATGTCTGACTAGCGACTGTTTCTGCGCAAGCATGAGCGATCATATGTCTACACTACTTTTAATTAAGAATTTCACTTCTGCAGTTAAAAGAAATGTTTATATAAATCAATGATTAGACTGAAACGTAACTCGAGTTACTTGATAAACAAAGTAACTCGAGTATTGATATGTAAATTTATAAAGTAACTGCGTTACATTACTCGTTACTTAAAAAGTACTCTTATTACGTAACGCACGTTACTTGTAACGCATTACCCCCAACACTGTTGTTGACCATGTTTGAGCCATGCAAACTGTGAAGCACAGCATAGACACACAGCTTAGTAGGGCTGTGCGATTTGGGGAAAATATCTAATTGCGATATTTTTGACAGACATTGCGATTGCGATTTGATTTGCGATTTTAACTTTTCTAATTCAAGCTTCAATTCAATATTGTTGTGTGGAGCACAGTATGGGTATAGTTACCCTGAAAGAAAACAACCAAAAAAACATTTAATTGTTTCCATTAAAACCATTACAAAATTAATTTTTGGAGTGTGCTTTGGGCATTATTCAAATACGGCTTACTGTTGTTCAATTGGTTCCCAACTTCCAGATTACATCACACCAATAGAATCCAAATACCAGT
>NW_026634609.1:0-6521 GCF_024868665.1 Triplophysa rosa
GAGTCATTTTTGTGAAAAAGTGCTATTTTATGTGCTTTACAATAAAATGTAAGACTTGACAGTGTTTGTTGTTCAGTTGTCTTTAAGATTTAGAAGAGATTCTGTTTGTATTTTTGAGTTTCGTGGTTACCATCAATCAGAAGAGTGGTGCTTTTGCTAAGGTCATGGGAGAGCTCATGATGTGTGTGTTTACACTCAGTGAACCCGACACGAATGCCGCGCCACATCCAATGTGGACAACATTTAAAATTATAATGGGTTCTAATGCGTTTCTTTTGTCGTGTCGCGTCGCGCCAGTCGTGTCCGGTGTAGACACAGTGTAATAGTGCTAATGCCAGTACTGAGACAATTCTCAGCTTACGTGTACATCATATACAGTATGTTGTAAACAATAATAAACGTTAAACTGAAGTTTAAGATTAAGAAGTTAACTCCAATGCTCAAATGAGTATTTCTTCTTGATTTTTTAAAGTTTATCATGTGACGTGCTTAAAGACTCTTTGGCCTCTAATAATTCCTCGCCCTTTACTCCCTCTTTCTCTCTCTCACAGACACACACACTTTATCTGTCTATCTACTTTTCTCTCGTGATGGACTGACTGCCTTTCCTTTGCCCGAAGCCTCAAATCTTGAACACAACTGAGGAGGGGCAAAAATAGCAATCAAGGACTGGAGTCCTTTGGCCCACAGTTAATTGTTCTGTTAAAGCTCAGGGACGAGCAGAAATGTAACAGCCTCTTTCTCTCTTTTCCGGCCTCCCTTCTGTTTGCCCTGTAGGCCGCAGCCTGGACGTTTCCTGAGGGAGTTAACCCAGCTCCCCTCAGCTCCACAGCTGAGAGGACAGACTGTGGGCAGCCTCTGAGTGTAGTGGAGTGGATTCAGATGGCGAAGGGCCCGGACAGAACCAGACCCCTAGAGCCTTAAACACAAGCTGTGCCCAGCCTGGACCACCTCTACCCCCCCATAAAAAACCAGAGCAGTTCTGACTGCAGCTCAATGCGTTTTAACAAAATTACATCCAAAGATTGGTGCGACCTATTGGTTTATCAAAACGATTAGCTTAAAATGTATGTCTTATTTTACAACATACAACTGCATGCAGCGAGACACAGTATGGTTGAGTGGCTCTCTGATTGAGAGCTAGCATTAGCCTGAACTCTCTCGCCCCGCCACGGTCGCATGGATGCACAGTCACTTGTTCTGCTTTGTGATTGACTGACTGTTTACTTAAAGAGCAAGAAGAAAAAAACAGTTAAAACAAATCCTGGAGCATGATGGAGAACAGACCACAGCTATCGGCGAAGGAAAGAACAACAAAAACAGCAGAATGTGACAGAATGATTCAAAGCCGCCCCACGGCTGACAATACATCATATCTAAATAGACTTCCTGTAATCAGGCCTGTTGGTGGTTTGGAGACGGGGATATGGAAGTGCGGACCGGGACAGAGCACAGAACGTGGAACGTGAATGGGGGATGTGGAAGTTGATGGCGGAAATTCATAATAACGAACGAAAAGACAGACAACGTGAAGGATGGATGCATCTTTGTGTCACATTCAAAAAATACTGACTATGTGAACTCTATCTCTGAAGTTTAAAGACAAAAATGATTTAAAGTAATATAAAAATGATTTAACAAAATTTTCGTAGTGTGGCATATGTGTGGTGGTTACTATTTATAGTATTAAATAAATATATTATTTATTTATAATATTTGGCAACAAATAATGTTGCAAATAAAATAAAATAATTTCATATTATAATATAAATATATTATTTATTTATAATATTTGGCAACAAATAATGTTTTATTATTACAAATAAAAAATAAAAAGTAAACAGTTATTAGACAATATAATTATAAGTATAATATTTTATTAATAAAATATTGTAATGTATTAGTGCCCTTTTTTCTGATTATGGCTATGCAAATAGAAAAAAGTTGGGCTGTGTAAGTTATTACATGCAAATGAAAAAATATGAAAACAAATATATTTTTTTAATTAGAATAACATGCAATGATGATACATCAGAAAAACAATCGAAAGTTATTAAGAAAGTAAATTGCTTCATGTTAACTGCACATTGTATGTGAGAACACAATAAAAGCTGAAGAAGAGCTGGCCTCGAATAAATAACCACTAAACACTTAAGAGTGAATAATGAAGTGGATGTTGAAGCAGAACTTTGTGAAGGCCTGGACAGGGAACATTTAAAGTGAGTCTCTTTCAAAAGGACCCATGTGCTGGCATAATGAGGAATGAGAATGTGCATCAGAGGACGGTGAGTTAATGTGCTGATATAGAGATGGATGGGCCAGATCTCAAGCTAAACTATACTCTGCCACACTTCTAGACATCTGCACATGTTTACTCTCCTTTATTGCTATTGATTTTCCCATACTGTACAATCCTCTCACCAGTCGAGAGAGAGAGAGAGAGAGAGAGAGAGAGAGAGAGGGTAACGCACTGTGTACTAAACAGTCATCTAATTCTGTGTACCAATGCCACCTGCACGCCCACCAAAAACAATGATGCAAACATTTCATGTATGTGTCAAAAATCTGCTTGACATTGACCAGTGACAGTAAATAAGTTACCTAATGTGCTGGAGCAAATACTGATTTCCAGATTCTCTATTTCTTATTTAGTGTGTAATCTTGTTTACATGTACTGCAGAACTGTATATTTATAGAGAAACACCTTTCAACAGTCCAGGCACTTGTTTAGTTTTACAATTTCAGGCTGAGAAACTTGCAAGCTGCTGTTTCCATTTCTTTCTGGGCTTATATTGTGGCTTCACGACAAAAATAAGGTGATACTGGATAGCATCCCAACATACATGATAGAGTTGATCTCATGTCATCACGGATTCATGGCACCTCTCCGATTTCATATGTGAAGGGGAAGGAAAAGGTTACGCGTGATGTCATGAGCGCTCGGCCTGAAATAAAATCTACAAAATCAATATTGAAAGGAGCAGAATATCTGCTGTATTCTATGCCATCTCATTAGGTTTAATGAGCATAATCGATCTAAGCAAATATAGGACTGTTGCCCATTCAAACGGACTTCTGAGAGGTGCGAATTGAATTTTCTGCCCCTTGAACACAGAAGCTATCAAGGAACAGAACTGACGTTCCAAAAAAAATGAATAAAACAATGCTACAAATATATTAACAATCATCCCCTCTTTCCGCAGAAGATGGGATCAAAGCAAGTAAAACATATCAGCAATAAATAAATAAATGAACAACAACCATTGCTTGAAGGATCCCTTGCAATCACGCAGATCAATGCTCATTGAAATTTCATGAAGGCAGAGCCGGACCGCTTCATATTTCACAATAATAACTACAGGCCCGCAGGGGTGAAGAGAGGGGAGCGGAGAAAGGAGGATGGATGGGTAAAACTAAAGACAATACTCTAAACGCTGTCAAAACCAGATGGAGCACAGTCAAAACATCAACTTAAAAAAAACCGTATACTACGAAAAACCACCACATTTAATATCTTAAGCAAAAGCCTGGAGGCAGAACACAGGCGGCGGTTTTTAAACCAGAGAACACAGCCTTTATGGCGTCTTGTTTTGGAGAGCAGATGCAAGCTCGGAGCCGCTGGTGGTAAATTGAATCAGCTGACCACACATAGACCCGCAGGGCTAGAACAGTATCCCTGACTGACGGAGCAGAAAGGCATGCTGGGTAATTGGTCTTTAGCAGAACCTTTTAACAGGCACTTGTGGGCTTTGTACAGAGCTGTTAATGTCAGGGTGGTAATGTTCTGTACATGTTAGGCAATGGCAGACTCCGTTTCACACTCTCTCTCTCTTTTCCCAAGAGCTCTCTTTCATTCAGGTGTGATCTCATATGCTGTGGATAGGAATCGATAGGCTCAGTGGCAGGGTGTTCGATGCCTGCCTGAATTATTGCTTCATTTCTCTCCCTATATAGATGAGGCCTGTTTTTTCTCAGCCTTCCCCACACTGGGATCAATACCTTACAATCTCATTTTTATCCATTTTTCCATAAACTCGGTGATTGCGTTTATTTGGAAAATCCGACAAGCTAAATATGGCATCACTTTAAGACACGGGAGGGGGGGGATTCTTGGACCCTGTGCCTGTAAAATGGATGACTTGTTTTTCATGATTCTGAGCAGCGGATTCTAAAAGTCAGAGAGATCGGTGTAAAATGGCCCACCGAAGACGCCCTGCTGTTGAGCAAACTGATTTCTCTAATGTCTTTATGTTACAGTCGCCACCATGCCGAGGTTTATCAATTTAATTGGAATGGTTGTCATCGATCACCTAGTGTGCCACCATTTGTCAATAGAATTAAAGAGTCTCATTATCAAAATCGAACGATCACTCAGTTTGCTCAAAATGTGTCCATCAAATCTAGTGGCTGGAAAAATGCTGGCCACATGTTGTTAAACAATTTTTATTTTAGCCTATTTTTGATATATATTTATATTCATGTTATATAAAAAATCACAAATTAAGAAGTCATGAAGAGAGATACTAAAATCTGTTTAACTCGAATTGAAATAATTAGTAATTTAAATTTTTTTGATTCAACCCTATTCCTGAAAAAAGGTCCAATTTGCTTAACACATTTTTTATTGTCGAAACATGATTTTTAACGTTCAGTCATGTAACTTAATCCATTCAGGTTGGGACTACACACCTGATTTGTATTGTTAAAATAAAATTGTTAAAACTGGTTTTCCATTTTCCAGGTTTTCCATTTTCCAGCATGCTTTGCATTTGTAGAGTCATTTTCTTAATTAAGTGTTGTTTTATATGATTTTCGTAAAGAGAAACAGTTGTTAGTGTTTAATGTTCATGTATCTTTGAGATTTAGAAGAGTTTATTATATTTTTTATGATTACCATTGTATACTATAGTAGTGCCTTTGCTTATAGAATGTGGGAGGTTACATTTTTACTTGAATTTCTCTTAATCTCAGATCAACATTTTTATTTTATTTCACAATAACTAAAAATATTTGAGTTGAGAACTTGAGAACAAAATATGAAACTTTAACATTTAAAAATCATGCTTGTTTAATTGACATAAATTGGGCAACTTGAACATACTTATATAATTATGAACATAACATAACATAATATATAATTATGATATGGTTATCATGTCAGTGTGCATTTGCATTAACATAGAGGTGAAAACCATGTAAACCTGTTTTATATCTGAATTTTTTGCATAATCTAAAGTCTGCCTTTACCTCAACTATAGTGACAAATGCTCCCCATAGACTTAATCATTGAGTAGGCGTAAGAGAGCTCCCCCTAATGTGATCGAGTCTTTTAATATCAGGCCTGATGGGTGCTGTTAAGACCACTGGCCTGCATACTGAGCAGCTAGGAATTGCCTGCTGAACGTTTCAAGTGATTCATCAACACCTCCAATCTATTGGCCGCATAGGACTTCACATGCGCTCACTGGCAGATATTATTATGACCTCCAAAACAGACGGAAAACCCCTTTGACGAATGATGCAAACATGGCAATCTGGTGAGAGGTAATACACAACCAAACATGGAAATGCATTTGTTGCAGATGAATTGCGATGGGGGAGGGAGAGAGAAAGTATGAAGGTGCTGTATGATTCATCCCCTTTATCTGCGGAGTGCCATGCAGGATGGGTAATGTCCCAGGCGGAGAGGGTTTAATTGTTTCTGATGATAAATATAATTGCGGAGAGGGTTTGGATGTGTAATTTCAGAGAGGCTTTGAAACTGTGGGTGAGATCACTAAGACCGGTATGCTCATCTTTAGGGCTTGTGTTTGGGTTTGTACATTAACTTCAGCATTTCAGAAATGCACAAAACAAGGTCTGGTGTGATGAGATCTCATGAGCTATATGTGGGGTTTTTGTTAACTATAAGCTCTTAGCCAGTCAGCTGTGTGGTTCATTGAGTGTTCTGTATTGGGACCAAGATTTTACATGGGGCATAAAATGGTGACCTGATAAAATACCAGTGTGCAGAGTCATCTGTCAAGTTTGTTTCCCTTCTATTAAAAGGATAGTTTACCCAAAACTGGATTTTTTTCATCATTTATCACCACCTTCATATCATTCCAAACCTGTATGGCTTTCTTTCCTCTGCAGAACACAAAAAGATTTTGAAGCATGTTGGTAACCAACATTGGACCCCATTGACACAAAACTACTGACGCATTTCTCAAAATATCTTCTTTTGTGTTCCACAGAAGAAAGAGTCATATACGGGGTTTAAATAACATAAGGGTAAATAAATGATGACAGGATTTTCATTTTTAGATGAACTATTCCAAATGTATGAAGTAAATCCAAAGGAGAATATATAGTTAACACATTGATAAGTATAGTGTAAATGCATAAAAACAAAGTTAAAAATCACATTTATATTTTGCTACTATAAATGCATATGCTTTGTTTTGTTACATTATTCACTACATTTTACTTGTTTTCCCCCGCTGTCCACAATCCGACAATATCACAACTGTCCTGCAACC
>NW_026634610.1:0-6473 GCF_024868665.1 Triplophysa rosa
ACATACTATATAATATATATATATACAGTTAGGGTCATAAATATTTGGACAGAGGCACATTTTTTGTTATTTTAGCTGAGTATCAATATGTTTTCGAGTTACAGTTTTATAATAGATATTGTCTTAAAGTGCACACTCTCAGCTTTATTTAGAGTGTATTCACGTCCAGATTAGCTGAAGGATTTAGGAATTACAGCTCTTTAATATGAAGCGCCCCCCTTTTTCAAGGGACCAAAAGTAATTGGACAGTTGAATCAAAAGCTGTTTTATTCACATGTATGGGCTTTCCTTAAATAATTTTGTCATAAATTAAGCATGTTAAAGGTCTGGAGTTGATTCATGTGGTGCATTTGGAAGCTGTTGCTGTGAACCCACATCATGTGGTTCAGGGAGATCTCCATGCAAGTGAAACAGACCATAGTTAGATTTCAAAAACACTACACATCCGTCAAAAAGATGCCAGGAACATTAAGAGCAGCCAAATCAACAATTTGGTACATTCTAAGAAAAAAACACACCGCTGAGCTCAGTAACAAAACAATCCTAGGTGTCCATATGAGATAAAAGTGGTGGATGATGACATTATCCTCTCCATGATGAAGAAAAACACCTTCACAACGTCCGGACAAGTGAAGAACACTCCCCAGGAGGTAAATATGTCAATGTTTGTCAATCAAAACAATAAAGAGAATACAAGGAAAAAATAGAGAGGGTTCACAACAAGGTGCAAAAGCCTCAAGAATAGGATGGGTAGATTAGACTTCTGAAATAGCCAAACAAGCTCTAGAAAGCATTTTTTTTGGAGAGATCAAATTAATTTCAGCCTGCATAAGACTGAAAAGAATAAAAGATATGGAGAAGGCTTGGAATATCTCATGATATGAGCATACAACATCTTCAGTAAAATAGTGTTCAGGCAGTGTGATTCCATTTCCATGCATGACGTCCTCAGGCACTGGGTCACTGGTGTTTTTTTGGTGATGTAACAGAAGACAGAAGCATCCGGATTAATTCTTCACTTGTCTGGAAGTTGTGAAGATGTTTTTCTTTATCATGGAGAGGATAATGTCATCATCCACCACTTTGATCTCATATGGACTCCCAGTATTGTTTTGTTACTGAGCTCAGCGGTGTGTTTTTTTCCCCCCAGAATGTCCCAAATTGTTGATTTGGCCGCTCTTAATGTTCCTGGCATCTTTCTGACGGATGTGTAGTGTTTTTAAAATCTAACTATGGTCTGTTTCACTTGCATGGAGATCTCCCTGAACCCCATGATGTGGGTTCACAGCAACAGCTTCCAAATGCAAACACCACATGTAGAATCAACTCTAGACCTTTAACATGCTTCATTTATGAAGAAATTATTAAAGGAAAGCCCATACCTGTGAATAAAACAGCTTTTGATTCAACTGTCCAATTACTTTTGGTCCCTTGAAAAAGGGGGGCACTTCATATTAAAGAGCTGTAATTCCTAAATCCTTCAGATAATCTGGATGTGAATACACTCTAAATAAAGATGAGAGTGTGCACTTTAAGACAATATCTATTATAAAACTGTAACTCGAATACACTTTCATACACAGTTAAAATAACAAAAAATGTGCTTCTGTCCAAATATTTATGGACCTAACTATATATATTATAAATATATTAGTATATAATATATATATTAATATATATATATATATATGATATATATATATAATATATATATTATATGTATAATATATATTATATATATATATATATGTATATATATATAATATATATATATTATGTATATATATACTATATATATAATAAGAGAGAGAGAGAGAGAGAGAGATGAAAATCGCACAGCTTTAAAATCACACATCATCTGTGTAATTCATCTCCCTTTGGTCCGGTCCCTGCCTTATAAATACAGTTACGACTCTCACAGAATTTCTCTGGACAGCATAAAAAAGGTGCAATTTAACCGCTGACCATCTGAGTTATTAGGTGACTGACAACCAAAGTAAAGAACCATATTATAGACACACAAATCATGAATGTGTTCCACATTTTAATTTTGGAATGAGGGAGCACTGCCTTTGCCTTCTCAGATGAAATGCCCTTGATATAACAACTAAAACTACATTTAGTTAACAATTAGTATTGCACAGGAACATACAAATTTCAACATAATGAAAATAACAAAAGTCGGATTATATAGGGTCTTTAATGCAAAACATGTACTAAACACACAAAGTCTTAAAAACAAAATAATTACTGTACCATTTCTGACACCACAGAGCATCAATAATGTTGACATTATATATTAATTTAACCAATTGCTTATTTTATGCTTATTTAATTAGTTTGAGCATCATCGACGCTGTGCATTACCATAATTGATTGTGCTTATAGTATTATATTTAAAGATGTCAACATGGTGTGTGGGAATTAAATAATTTTCAAAAGGTCAGCAGTGAAGAGTCACATTATTTGACGAAATAATGCTCTCTGCCCCAAGTCTGAGAGGAACATATGGTGTAAACAGTCGTTAGAAATGTATGTATTTAAAACAGAGTTGTTTAAAACCCAGTGACAATGAAGTTAAAATCCACCATAATAGCTTTCCCTTTTTAGCAGGATATAGACAGGAGGACAATAACGTGTTTATTCTGATGCTACTCTGGATCCTGAAAAAAATCATTTCATGGCAGCCTTCTGAAATAGGAGGTGAGATGTTCCTTCTGATTTTTTTGGAAGTTTAAGTTCTATGCATTTTTAAAAAGCTACATATATGAGAAGTTACATAATTGGCTCAAAAGGGGGAAACGAGACACTGATTTATCTCTTTTTTAACTCTCATTTTTTATCTCATATTTTTTAAAGCACTGCCTTTCTTGCTGCAGAGAATGCCACTCTTTAGCATTAAAATATTCACATACCGTACACCTCTGATAAGTGACATCTGGCATGTTTCACCTCTTTTGAAGTTATGAGGGAGAAGAGAATTAGCAAACGTGGCAGGAGGCCCTTGGAATCAAGATGCCTGCATGCAGAACAGAGCCATGCTAAGACTTATTTGCCTGCAGTACATAGTCTGGCTAGTGTCTAATAATATAACTGTTTATATTTTATTTTATTTATAATATTAATATATTAGTTTACATTATCAGTTTATTGTATAATAATTGTATTAAATAAATGATTTGTTGAATATTGTTGTATGTTCATTTATTAAAAAACAATTTGTTGAATGAGTCCTGTAGTTTTGTCGCATTTAAAAAAAAACATATGGGATATCTAGCGGTTGGTATTGCAGTCTAATTTCAAAATATTGGAGAGGCAAGTTTAGCCAAGAAACGGTTCTTCTCGGTTTCTTTTGCTTGTTATCAGAAATAATCTACAGGCACGAACATGCACATGTGCAGAAACGTTTGTTTATGTTGTTGCTTTGAAACCATCTGTATGGATTATATTATAATTTCCATCCATTGTCTAAACCCTTTCTATTCTTTTCTATTTTTATTCTATTTTTATTCCATTCCATTCCATTCTATTCTGGTTGGCAATAAAGAAGGCTAAAGCCTTATTTTAAAATGTTTGTGTGCATGAAAGTTTGCCTTTCAATTAAAACCAAAGATTTGCAATGTATTTGTAGTCACAGTAGATTTAAAAAAGCTGCTATGTCTTATACAATATCAAGATTATGGCATCATGTCTAATTTCCTACAGAAAACGTATACGTCTGGGTTTGCCATTAATGAATGTTTTGTTTTCTCTCATTGAATCGTAATTCAACACAAACATTGAGGGACCTTGTGCACATTAACCCTGCTTGAAATTCTCAGAAGCAACACACAGGTGCACACACACAAGACTGCACAAACATATTGGCAGATGTTACTCCGCGGGTGATTCATTAATTTATATCTTTATAATGTTATTTTTAACAATGTGTAAATGATATGTAGCTTTATTAGGGGAGTATTTCGGTGTCGTCGTGATAAACCTCTCAACAATCTGTCCATCACAGACCTCAGGACTCGGAGACACCACTGTTTCTATTAGAGAAGGGCGGAACGGAGGTGGGCCATGGGAATGAATGATGGCATTTACGCACCTGATGTGATTTGTGAGTCGACTGCATAGAACCCGCATAGCTCACACGAATATAAAATTAACAGGTGTTGTAAAAGACCAATGCTGCTGGGATTTACTTGAAGCAAACAACTCAGCTGGGGATTGGATTTTTGAGCAAAAATCTGTCCGAGTTGAACATTGCCAAGCATTAATTTATAGGGACAATAATTGGTGCACATGTCCTCCTTTTGTTCTGTGGTGCTATCCAAATGTTACAAGTCTAAACAGCTTAAGTTAAAATGTAGGTGTTGCCAATTAAACAAATTGTCAAAAGAGATCTAATAGCTCACTGGGTTACAAGTGGGTTCAGTTTAAGGGCAACCAATCTGGTTTTAGATGAATAAACAATAGGGCAGCAGATTGAAACAAAGATGAGAAATGCAAATTATTCATAAGTGTGAAAATGTTCACTGACAAAAAAATCTCTAGGAATTATTGCCATGGAAACAAATGGACATTATGGACGTTTAGCTCGGCCACATATATCCGTTTTGGTATCATTCCTGATTCATTCCACCAAATATAAACATTCAAGCAAACAACATGAACATTCTTTGCAACATTTCAATAATTCACTTATTAAGTTGTAGTGATGAGAAGCAACTATGTAATGTTGCAGTTGTCTGTGATCTCTGTATGCTAAGCAATAGCGGAAAGAACAGATGGCAGGCACAGTGCTTAAATATCCTATCATTTATGCATTATTTTATGTTTACAGGCTTGATTGAAGTAGTTTTGATGTGATGCTAGAATACTAGGAATTGACGTTAGATCAGTTCAGAGTTAAAGCAAAATAAAACATCCCCCAGATCTCAGAGTAGCTCATGTAATTTGTATAGAGCTCTATCAAATGTTCAGTGAGCTGGCTACAGATATATATATGCTTCAGGTAATATAGTAAAGAGTCTGACTAATGAATCTCTTTCTTACATCGTATCTGTACGCGGTTAATGATAAACTTTTTGAGCGTGACGCACTTCAGCACAGCTCTTCCTCACCGGTGAATCATTTAAACGCCTCTGATTGGTCAGAATATTCACACCCTGAACTTGATTGGCTGTAATGCTCAAAGCTGTAGCATAGCAAAGAAGCGGTCATCCACATTCGTTCATTTTCACCTAAATCTTATTTAGATTGCGACTGTCATAGCTAGTTTTTTTATTATGCATGGACTATTTTTCCTCTTTTGTCTTGAACTTGGAGAGCAGATTTGTTCACCTTGTTGTCATTTTTTCCAAAGCCTCTGTTAATTTCCGACCCTCATGTAAACAATGTATGTTATGTTGGGAACCGATTTACTATCCGTTAATGGAACCTAACATAAACTTATACAATGAAAAGTTGTTTAGGAATCCTAAAGCCAAGGCTAAAGAGGGAAACTTATTTCTTCCTTCTAACGTTTGTATGAAGTACACCTGCTTAGAATGTTAAAAGAAATAAGAGGATCTCTCCCAACACTGTTTATATTTATCTAAGGTTAGAAAACGCTGGGAAAACTTTACATTTACGCAACATTTAAAAGTGTAACGGTAGATAACACTATAATGGTATGGTTCAACAATAAAAAAACGTACCTGGCTGGGTCGGACTTGAAATGGCTAGCAAGAAAGCGGGTACTTTTGAATATTCCATTTGTTTAGCAAATTGCAGCGGTCCATTTGCTTCTTTTCTCTCTTTCGTCAGTCTTTAAAAATAAATCTCAGATTTCGCGCTGTACAATCCATCGCACAACTTTTTTCCGTTTTCATTCTCAACTAGACTCGCTTGAATTTCGTGTGCGGTGACGTCACGTGCAAGCATGGGCCCCGAACGTCAAAATAAAAGCGTTGTTCAACGAAAGCTGAAATCAGATGTCAATCAACATAAGTAGCGAATCAAATTTTGGGGTGGCACCCAGGGTGGCCAATTGGATGTCAGGGGTGTTCAGTGCCACCTTGGACCCCCCTCTGGCTCCGCCACTGCTTTGACTGTCAGCCCTGTTTCCCTGCTGATTCTCAATTCCTATGCCTATTAAAGACGTCTTTAACTTTTACATGTGAACACTCATTTGTCCAAGGCTGTTTCTTTTCCCTTACAGAGTGTTTTATATGACATGGGATTTATGTACATTATATTCAGAAATTATCATTTCTAACTCATCCTTGAGTTAGTAACATCTCAGCATTGTGTTACCAGTGCAAAATTATGAACGTGATAAAACATATGCTTTGAATGAAACCATCTCCCTATACATAAATGTTAAACTCAGTTGGCTAATTATAAAGTCATAATGCATTAGTAAACACACATAAAGGAAGCGATATTTGAACGTTTTATGTCGGACTATATATATATATATATATATATATATATATATATAT
>NW_026634611.1:0-3247 GCF_024868665.1 Triplophysa rosa
GTGTGTGTGTGTGTGTGTGTGTGTGTGTGTGTGTGTGTGTGTGTGTGTGTGTGTGTGTGTGTGTGTGTGTGTGTGTGTAAAAGATCAGAATGGCACCACCTCCGCCTCATTTTGAGCCAGGAAAAACCCTGTTATTCAAAGCCTATAAACATCAATGACCAAATGAACACTAGTTCTGTGGGGTAGTTAATGTAATCTGCATTGAGTCAAGAAAAACTAATCAGTAAGATGATTCTGTACTGTGGGAATCCAAGGCTGAGGTTCTTCGCAGAGCCATTTTTACATACGCCCTTATACAAGTATAGTTAAACTGAAGGAACTGATCCCATGCTCTGCAAGGTCACAGTAAATAAAGGAAGAAAAGCTACACTGTTGTCAAGGTATGCTTTTTAACATGCTTGGGGTGCATTGTTACTGCTGTAGCTCTTAGAAATACGAATTTGATAGATTTGGGTGCATTCAGTAAACTCTTGTGGAGTAAACAATGTAGCTCTGTACAACAGTACCTTTCAAAACTTCAAACAGCAATTAATGCAAAAAAAGGCGGTTTCAATGACTAGATATGCTTCTATGAACTTAAAATCAATTCACTAATTTGGCATTCAAGATATTTAAGGGATTATGGGAAAATACCAGGGGTTTAATAAAAGAACTTCCTGTCTGCAGTGTGGTAAAACAGATGATGAAATATTATTTCTGGACCACAAGGTCCACAATAGTATCCTGTGTGGTATTAGGTCATTTTGGTTAGCAAATTTGTGCATGATATCATTATAAAGAAACTATCACTGCTGATGCTAAAAACATACTTATGTACATATTAAACATATTATGTCATACAGTGGCGCCTTTGGATGTCAAAATGACTCATAATGAAGGGCAGTTAACCTTCCATTTTAATCTGTTAATTATAATGTTTACCATCCAAACTCATTGTAGACATGATCATATTGTGTCTGCATGCTGATGAGGGTATTTATTTAATGTTTTATTGAAAGTTTGTATAGAAAGAAACTCTCAATGCAAGAAGCTTTCAATGCAATTTATTCTTGCATGTTTCTTAAAGTATGATATTTCTACAACAAATGTGAACAGTATACTTACTAGTGGTTTATTTTTGTGAACTGTAATATACACTCACCTAAAGGATTATTAGGAACACCATACTAATACGGTGTTTGACCCCCTTTAGCCTTCAGAACTGCCTTAATTCTACGTGGCATTGATTCAACAAGGTGCTGAAAGCATTCTTTAGAAATGTTGGCCCATATTGATAGGATAGCATCTTGCAGTTGATGGAGATTTGTGGGATGCACATCCAGGGCACGAAGCTCCCGTTCCACCACATCCCAAAGATGTTCTATCGGGTTGAGATCTGGTGACTGTGGGGGCCATTCTAGTACAGTGAACTCATTGTCATGTTCAAGAAACCAATTTGAAATGATTCGAGCTTTGTGACATGGTGCATTATCCTGCTGGAAGTAGCCATTAGAGGATGGGTACATGGTGGTCATAAAGGGATGGACATGGTCAGAAACAATGCTCAGGTAGGCCGTGGCATTTAAACGATGCCCAATTGGCACTAAGGGGCCTAAAGTGTGCCAAGAAAACATCCCCCACACCATTACACCACCACCACCAGCCTGCACAGTGGTAACAAGGCATGATGGATCCATGTTCTCATTCTGTTTACGCCAAATTCTGACTCTACCATTTGAATGTCTCAACAGAAATCGAGACTCATCAGACCAGGCAACATTTTTCCAGTCTTCAACTGTCCAATTTTGGTGAGCTCGTGCAAATTGTAGCCTCTTTTTCCTATTTGTAGTGGAGATGAGTGGTACCCGGTGGGGTCTTCTGCTGTTGTAGCCCATCTGCCTCAAGGTTGTGCGTGTTGTGGCTTCACAAATGCTTTGCTGCATACCTCGGTTGTAACGAGTGGTTATTTCAGTCAAAGTTGCTCTTCTATCAGCTTGAATCAGTCGGCCCATTCTCCTCTGACCTCTAGCATCAACAAGGCATTTTCGCCCACAGGACTGCCGCATACTGGATGTTTTTCCCTTTTCACACCATTCTTTGTAAACCCTAGAAATGGTTGTGCGTGAAAATCCCAGTAACTGAGCAGATTGTGAAATACTCAGACCGGCCCGTCTGGCACCAACAACCATGCCACGCTCAAAATTGCTTAAATCACCTTTCTTTCCCATTCTGACATTCAGTTTGGAGTTCAGGAGATTGTCTTGACCAGGACCACACCCCTAAATGCATTGAAGCAACTGCCATGTGATTGGTTGATTAGATAATTGCATTAATGAGAAATTGAACAGGTGTTCCTAATAATCCTTTAGGTGAGTGTATCTTCAGTATGTTGTGGTATTAACTATAGTTATTGGATTAACTGTATAACTGTATTACTGTAGTGTACATTTACTATGGTAAGACTAAAAAACAAGGGAAGCACCGTACATTTTGGCAGATAAGAAAAGTGTTCTCAATATTCACGAGTCTAAAAGGTCTCGAGAGAAATCATTCAGACATCAATCTGCTTCAAACGGTACGCTTGTGTTCCTATAATTTGCACATTCATAAATATCTACATACTTGATGCGTGGATTGCAGTTATATCCATGGGTGTTGCAGATAATCTGCGGGTCGGGCGGGTGAGTTGATAAAAAAGTACATTCTGATTAATTGCGGGTGGATAAGATCAGTCATTAATTATGCAAATATTTAATACATTCTCTAAAATATGAACATGTTTTAAATGCATTTTCATCAGGCAGACAAGCACTAATTTGCAGACTCTCAGTTTAAAAAAAACGTGGGTCGCGAGGATGGGACGGGGTCCATTCTTAAAGAAATGGAGGCGAAACAGATCCGAAATAACTTTTTGAATAAAAGTGTTTATTCAAAACCAGCCTAAGATCAGCATATTATTTATTAGAGATGCGCAAATTAGCTCGAACGTCACGGAAGTTGCTGTTAAAAACGAATGATCCACTGACATCACACTTAAAAACAAAGAATTAGAATTAGAATTGGAATGAATAATGTGATGATCGGGTGCAGTTATCTAGATCAGAGAAAATTAAAGATACAGGTGGGTGGCAGGTGGATGATTTGTTTGAAGCAGAAGATTCTGGTGACATTTGAGCTGATCCGCGCATCTCTACTACATACTGTAGTACCCTACATCGACAATGTTTTCAATGATCATGACAGAAAGACAGTACTGTATTGGAATTGA
>NW_026634611.1:6282-6445 GCF_024868665.1 Triplophysa rosa
GCGATATGGCCGATAATATAACGTACATCCCTATCAAAATGACCAATTATCAGGTGATAGCGATACGGCCGATAATATAACGTACATCCCTATCAAAATGACCAATTATCGGGTGATATGGCCGATAATATAACGTACATCCCTATCAAAATGACCAATTATC
>NW_026634612.1:0-6402 GCF_024868665.1 Triplophysa rosa
CTACTGACTGCAGTCATAGTGCTGTGTGTCCTGATCTACACAAACAATCACCAGTTTCACATCAACTACAAAAACATCACACAAGACAGAGACCAGCTACTAACCAAATATACCAAACTCACAGAAGACAGAGACCAGTTAACCCAGCAGATGAATAGAATGTGGAGGATTCTAAATGAAACAGGTATTGAATTGAATTACACTGAAAATACAAAGAATGTACATTTGAGCAAAAAACATAAGTAACAAAAAAAAACTTTGTGAGTGGGATTAGTGGGATGGCTGAACTGTTTGTTTGTACAGATGGATCAATTTACTATCAATCCAGTTTTTACTACATTTCATCTGAGCATAAGAGCTGGTCTGAGAGCAGAAAAAACTTTAGAGCGAGAGGAGCAGATCTGATCATCATTAACAACAAAGAGGAACAAGTGAGTTAAACATGTTTTGTAGCTGTTGCAGTTGATAGAAGTTTGATTAAAATACATTTACCTTGAAAATGTGTTATTATAGACTTCTTAGGATTTCATTAAGAATTCCATTAAAGACAGACTCTGGATTGGTTTGTCTGACAGTGATGAGGATTCCACATGGAAATGGGTTGATAAAAGCACACTGACCTTTGAGTAAGAATTTTAATAAATGTATCTGATGATTATCAATAAATGATTCCCAGTATTATAACACACAGAAAACAAAATATCTATTGCTCATGTTGTTTCAGCTTCTGGAAGTCTGGAGAACCTAATGGCAAAACAAAAGAGAACTGTCTTATTCAAAAGAATGGAACGATGAATCATGTGGAACGGTTCTAAAATGGATCTGTGAGAAAAACATTTTCAAATGAGTTGCTACATAAGATTGCATCCATGACTTTCAGGTAATTTTACGTAAACAGTCTGTCTGAGCAGACTAAAATGTAATAAGTGTTTTAGGTCAAACTTTTTAGTGGTCTCTAAACCTTTTCTACTGAAAAACGTTTGTTTACTAATTTCTACATTGTGTATACAAATAACCTTTTGTTTAATATAATGCATTCTAATAAATAAAGTCTTCTGCATATGTGTTTTGTTCTATTTTATTTACTTTTGTGTGTGTTTGATACTGTGCATCAATATGCACAAATGTGATGGAACAATTGGTATTGTTGTGCAGACTGTAGTTTACATCTATCTTAAAGGTGCTGTGTGTAATTGTTTGGAGGATCTATTGACAGGAATGCAATATAATATACATAACTATGTCTTCAGAGGTGTATAAAGACCTTACATAATTAGGCGTTTTTATCATCTTAGAATTCACATTGTTGTTTTACAGTAGCCCTAAATGGACAAACTGCTTTACAGAGTGTGTTTCGTTAAAAAGACGTGAAGACATCTTAGTTCTGTGTCAGACACCGTAGTGCTTGGAAAGGGAGGGGTGAACGGTGGAGTGAGCCATTGGTTGCAGTTCGCAACCTCACCTCTAGATGCAGCTAAATTTCATACACTGACCTTTAAGGCCATAATGAGTTAATGTGAGATCAGCTCAGGCACCAGAAACACAAAAATCACTTTATGTATCTGCAGCAGGTCCTCTTTATGTATTTTTGTGCTCAATCTGTTTATACAATCAATCACACAACAATACAGATAACGGTAAACACGGCTGCATTCAGTCTTTCTGCCACTCAGTGGGCGCGACTCGCTTGACTTTCGTGTGCCGTGACGTCACATGCATACCCTCTGTAAGATCCATGTTTTATTACTAATAATACCATGGTTAATTATTTTGGTTA
The DNA here is from genome assembly GCF_024868665.1 of Triplophysa rosa. Taxonomy (NCBI): domain Eukaryota; kingdom Metazoa; phylum Chordata; class Actinopteri; order Cypriniformes; family Nemacheilidae; genus Triplophysa; species Triplophysa rosa. The sequence continues at coordinate 1,778 of NW_026634612.1, forward strand.
CCTATGCAGAGTTAAAAACATCACTGCAACCAACAAGTTATTAGCATCTCATGCTATTCTCTGTAAGACCAGACAAGCTAAAATATTTGCATGTGGTGCTGATGGCAAAAATACAAATCACACACTACAGCTAAAATAAATCAAATTTAACTCTTTATGTTTTTATTGGTCACATGACTCTGGACTTCACACATTGATCTCAGATCAGTTCCGTTTTGTTGTTTCATCCACATCAGTGTTAAAAACAAACAGCCACTTTAGTGTACAGGTAATTCAAAGCCATCTGATGTCAAATCTGTAGGCTACAGTTTTGTGTTATGTTATTTGTAAAGACAGAATTGTAAAAAAAATGTGTCAACATAAACATTGCGATTTTTTTGGTAAAAGAGTGTGTGCAAAAAATTGATTATCTTAAACAACGTGCAATTAAACTATACAGATTTGTTAAGTATAAGATGTCAATATCTATTAAACAGCCTGAAGTTTGACTGCGGCCCTTAAATCTATCAGCGTTTATAGAGAATTCAACCAAAGAACACCTCTTAACCGTAGTCATTTTACACATTTAGGCTTTATACCTACTATATGCCATTAACCAGGTCTCACCTCATCCTACTACTTCAAGAAACTAACTATACAAATAATTTTTCATAATTTGTCAAAATATTTTCTTGCATGCAAACAGGACATCACACCTCTCGACCACAATACTACAGGAACTTCTAAAAGCCCAAAAGCAGAACACTTCAAAGCAGCGTAGGGCATCTTAACATAAAGCACACAAGAACAGCTTCTTAAGATATTAACTCCAACGGGATGTTCAAAAAAACATTTGGCGATAGAAACTTTTCTGGGACACCAGCAATTGACACAGAAGATGGTGAGGAGATGAATATCTATGCCAACGCGGACGAAATAAACAGTCACGATGTCTGTAGAGCAACCGAAGACACCAGGAGAAACCAAACTTTTCAACACACAGGTACAGACACTCCAGTCATTATTACAAGAAACACATGCACAAATATTCTGTTAGAAGAACAACAATATAAATATTTATCATCTTCAGGAAGTGAGTGTGTGAGGAACAGAAGACTCAGATCAGTTCTAGTGTGTTTGGTGGTGCTGTGTGTTCTTCTACTGACTGCAGTCATAGTGCTGTGTGTCCTGATCTACACAAACAATCACCAGTTTCACATCAACTACAAAAACATCACACAAGACAGAGACCAACTACTAACCAAATATACCAAACTCACAGAAGAGAGAAACGAGCTACTAACCAACAACATCAAACTCACAGAAGAGAAAGACCAACTATTAAACAAATATACCAAACTCACAGAAGAGAGANTTTCTGCATGTCTGTCATCTTCAGGAAGTGAGTGCGTGAGGAACAGAAGTCCCAGATCAGTTCTAGTGTGTTTGGTGGTGCTGTGTGTTCTTCTACTGACTGCAGTCATAGTGCTGTGTGTCCTGATCTACACAAACAATCACCAGTGTCACATCAACTACAAAAACATCACACAAGAGAGAGACCAACTACTAACCAACAATATCAAACTCACAGAAGACAGAGATGAATTCATAGCCAAGTACAACAATATTACCAAACTCAACGAACAGTTAAATCAGAAGAAAGTAGAAGAGCTACGAAAACATATTTGTGGTAATCTTGAACTACGATAAAACACAAATATTCAGTATTAAAATAATTTAGCAAATGTTAATATTTAACTATAAGATTTGTTGTTCAGTGAGATCATAAAACCGATTTGATGTTTGTGTTTATAGATGGATGTATTTACTATCAATCTGGTTTGTACTTCATTTCATCTGAGAAGAAGAGCTGGACTGAGAGCAGAAGATACTGTAGAGAGAGAGGAGCAGATCTGATCATCATTAACAACAAAGAAGAACAAGTGAGTGAAACACTGTACACAAAGCCAGGCAATGAGATGTACTGTATGTATGCGAGGCAATGAGAAGTATGTACTGTCCTGTTGTTTTAGGACCTTATTCTAAAGGTTACTGATGGTAAAGTAGCCTGGATTGGTTTGTCTGACAGTGATGAGGAGGGCAGATGGAAATGGGTTGATGGCAGCACACTGACCTCTGGGTGAGAAATCACTAAATGTAACAGATTATTATCAATAAATGATTCTCACAGTCAGTCTCATATCACACAGAAAACACCACTGAACATCTAATGCTCATCTGTTGTTTCAGATTCTGGGCGTCTAATGAACCCAATGGCCAAACAAAAGAGAACTGTGTTGAGTCTCATCCATCAGGGTGGAATGATAATTCTTGTAATAAGGCTCTAAAATGTATTTGTGAGAAAAACGCATTTAATTAAATGTGATACAATTTAAGACCTCGTGTACCCGTCGGGTGAACCGCTAATATTTGATGTAATGGGTAGAATAATTATTCATGTGTCATTTGCAGTTTGGGTGCGGGTCGGGAAATATAACGCCGGGCGGGACGTAGATCCAGTAGCCAAGAATATTTTGACTCACCTCAGCTGATACAAAGCTGCTTTTACACGGTCCCGTGCTTATTTGTGTTCAAGCTCTGTCTGAAGAGCTGGTTTCTAATTGCAGCATTGAGCATTGTAGCCAATCCCGAGCAACTAATGGACAGATATAGTGAGGACTCGATACTAAAATTAAATTAGTGCGGTGTTCTTTTAATTACTGCGGGTGCAGGTTTATCTAACAAGCAAAACTTGGAATCACAATTGTGATTTCACATAATAAATGTTAATAAAGCTATTCTGCAATTCGACTGATCATGTTATAAACTAAAAAATGTGTTCACCATATAGATTTAAAAGAGTGAACCGTGTTTGGTGCCTTATTATTAGTCAGTTTATATGATTTTAGGTGACTGCTAATGGTTTAAACTTCCTCAGCTGCAGATGTAATCAATTGCAAAATGTAATAAATGCATGTCAATTCACACACACATGCACGCTTTTCTCATAACTGTTGGATGTTTCATGAAAAAGTTAATAAAGCTGAATGTATTTTTAATTTTCCAGTTATTACCAGTCAAATAAAACATTGTTTAATGTTGGTCAAGAATATATGGTGAAACTATCTGTATCTGTTTACTGTCCAATGATACACAGGAGAAGCATTTAAGAAAGCTTTTTGAAAACATTATTCTGCAGTTCCTTGTGCTGCTGATGGCACAGAGATACACATCACACACTACGGTCAACACATCTATTCATGTTCTTATTGGACACATGATCTTTACTTCACACATTGATCTCAAGCAGTTCCGTGTTAAAAACAGAACCAAAAAGCAAAGAGGACCAGAGTCCAAAGAATCTGATCAATCTTTGTGTTGAACTGATGAGACAACTGATTCCCTACTTCCGGTCTCTGTCGCCATATTGTGAAATAGGCGAATGCTGACACAATTGTTACTGTCACACTCTAAATGGTTGACCAATCACCACAAATGACCGAATAATGTGTTTTGAGAATAATAAAGCATAAAACCTATTTTTGTTTACCCTAGCAATATCAAAACTTTGTAAAAGGGCAATAGCTTGATTGGCTCATCAATTATAACACTGATAACATGCCCTCTGCTGCTATTCGCAACAAACAAACAAAACAGTAGAGGTAGGCGATAGCAGAACTCATAGCTCTAATCTGATTGGTTACTTAAAAAGGAAGAATTATTTCTTGAAAAAAATCACACAGGATTTCACACAGTCTTGTAAGCACTTCTCTATTATTAAAAATAGAAAGGCGGACTTCTTCAACGCAGTGCAGGACATCTTTACATTACCATACAAGAACAACTTCCAATAATATTTAAGGCGGGGTGTCCTATTTCTCTTAGCCGTTGTTGATGTTCAAATCACCAAAACAGACACACCCCTACCCCCATCTTTCGCTTTCGTCCGTCCTGTGCACTGTGCACCTTACTGCTGATTTGCTACAAGGTTGTTTTGGTTCTCGGCCCGACTCAGTTGTCTAAATCGTAATTCGGAAACCGGACACCCCGCCTTTAACTCAACTTCTGACTGGAAAAAATCTTTCATATTATACTGTAATATTTTTAAGAGTTCTAAACATTCCTGGGATGCAGGCGATTTATGAAGAAGATGAGATGACTATCTATGCCAATGTAGATGATATAAGCAGTCATGATGACTGTAGAGCAAAAGAAGACACCACAAGAAACCAAACATCTCAACACATCGGTAATCTATTCATTATTATAAGAAACACTTTTCTTCAATGAAGAACAATAATCTGCATTTCTATCATCTTCAGGAAGTAAATCTTTGAGGAACAGAAGTCCCAGATCAGTTCTAGTGTGCTTGGTGGTGCTGTGTGTTCTTCTACTGACTGCAGTCATAGTGCTGTGTGTCCTGATCTACACAAACAATCACCAGTTTCACATCAACTACAAAAACATCACACAAGAGAGAGACCAACTACTAACCAAAGATACCAACATCACAGAAGAGGAAAACCAGCTACTAACCAACAATATCAAACTCACAGAGGAGCGAGACCAACTACTAACCAAATATACCAAGATTACAAAAGAGAGAGACCTGATAAATGAGAAGATACATAAACTGTGGAAGATTC
>NW_026634613.1:0-6393 GCF_024868665.1 Triplophysa rosa
CCCTCTTTATATCTGAATCTTCTGCATCATTGATTTTAAATCTGTTAGACATTCCAGATTTTTCGCCAGTCCCTTCACTGCCTTCATTCAGAGCCCATTTAAAGGTATTTTGTTCACATTCTTATGTTTTAGAAGTTTATTTCACCTTTTAATGTATAGTGTATATATGTCCATGAAGTATTTGTTGTGAATCATTGTGAAATATATATTTTTGCAGTTGGACTAAAAAATGGCCCTGGACTTCTACATACTGTATCATATTATTTGTATGATTTTCAGAAGGGGCGGGTTTTGGGAAGACCAACTCGGACCTTATCATGTTCTTTTTTATGTATACGTAACTGCAACAACGATGGGACTGAAAGCTGGGCGTCTATCATTTATATACAAGTTACCTCAAAACATCCAGCAATTTCTACTATGAGAAAAAAAGGGGACTTTTTAAAGGTAATTAAATGTTAAAGTCCCTGTGAACCGGAAGTTGCGATTGTTTTGACACCGTGTCTACACCAGACGCAACCGGCGCGCCCCCCTGCATCCAGTGTGGACACAGTTTAAAATTATAATGGGTTCTAATGTGTTCTATTGTCATTTGTCGTATTGCACTGCACCGCTTCCAGTGTAGACACGGTGTTACTTCTGTATTAAGGGTGTGGCTTTCATCTTTCTCTGCGATTTGATTGGATGTATAAAAATCGTCGCATTTTGAAATGGAATTGGCAGTAGACTGACAGTTGAAGGGGAGGGGTTAACGGATGCTTCGCCCAAGCCATCTAACATACGTCATTTAAGATGGACAGTCATTACAGGAAGAAAGTGCATTTTCAGATTTTAACTGAAGATTATGAGGGCACACACATTTAAAAAAGAGAATGACCCTCATTGACAAACTATTTACAATAAACACTGCAATATTTCATGAAAAAATAGGCATTGTAGTTTTTTATTTCACTGGGACTTTAAAACCAAAGTATGATTGCGCTGCAACACCTCGTGTAATTTATGTATTATTATATGTTTTTCATTTAATATTCTGTTTCAATTATATTCATGAAAAATCACAAGACTTCATAGTGAATTGCAAAATTTGTGCAAACAATACGTTTTTTAACAAATAGCCATCATGAAAATGTATACTGTGACTGTTTGTGCGATTTGTTGTCATATTATTTTCTATAATGCATTAAAACAGAACACGGCTGAGCTAAGGCAGCGTTTAAGATATTCTCTTGTTTCTTTTGGAGGCTTAATTTATGTCCTTGTTCTAATTTAAGCCATTTTTAACAACAAGGTGGTGAACAGCAGGCCAAAATTCCCACAGCTCTGCGTAATAAGGCAATCACCACACCTGTGTCTTTCTGCAATGAGAGACACCAATTTTCTTCACCTGAGCTGCAGCTAATAAAAAACTGCTGTAGTCTGATTTGGGAAACATTATAGGGGAAATGAGAGAGGGAGAGGGAGAGGGGGAGGGAGTGAGAGAGGGAGGGAGCGAGAGAGAGAGAGAGAGAGAGAGAGAGAGAGCGAGAGAGCGAGAGAGAGAGAGAGAGAGAGAGAGAGAGTTATCTTTATAGTCTCTTTATATAGTTATAAAATAAAGACAAAACGTGACTGTTTTAATTACATTTCAAAAATGTTTTCAAGTAAACTTTTAGTTTCAAGTCTTAATGTATAGCATTCAAGAATTTAAGTATTTAAGAATTTGAGACTTTTTATGAACTAAACAAGATTCTTTTGTGACATCTTTGAAATCTTTCATAGAGAGGGCAACACCAACATTCACTGAAAGTTGACAAGATACATCAATTGTTGAGAGATTTAATGGGATCATTCTTTTTTAGTGACATTTCTTTTGTGTAGTTAATATTATTTCACAGCTAGCTGTCATCTTAATATTTTCATTAAAAACAGACCGGTAACTAGGAAATGAGAAAGCCGACCGCAGGCTCATTCTGCAGCGTCCCAGCGCTCAGACGTAATCACTTCACACTACCTGATTTAAGACAAAAGGTTTCCAGATTGAAATGTCCCATTAGGATCAAATAGATGGAAGAAGTGATAAGCGTCTAAACCCGAGGAAGGCAAGCGCAAGCAGAAGGAAAAGCTGATAAAAGGTGTTCTAGGCAGTTCAACCCCTGCATGTGTGAGGAGGTTTTGACTTGTCACTACAAAATCTAGATACCGTCTCTGGGTGCGTCCCAATCCAAATGCTGATGTCATACTGCTCAGTGAGGAGGCCATGTATTTTGTAAACTAGCCACTATGTAATGTTATATCAATTTTTTCCTTTTCAAATAAAAGAGCTTGATGTGGTATGAACTTGTTGAATTCAAATAATAAATAAGGTAAATGTTATTGAAAAGAAGCTGCAAAAACCTTTTCACAGCAGACCAGTATAATATATAATTTTAATGGTTTCCATTACAAATACAGATCCACTTTCATACTCAGATCCACTAAAACACAAAACACCTCTTTCAAATCAAAAATCTCCAGTGGCTTTATTGCATGGGTCTGACTTCTCTTTATTCCCCCGGCCAAACTCCCTCTGGAGCGACAGAAAGCATTGGACAGCGGAAGTCTGGCTTCTTGTGCCCCCAATGATGTACTCGTTCCTACCGGGGCTTTCAGAGAGGCAGACCTTTGTAGCTTTCACTGATTCACAGAGCCTAATGTCCTGTTGAGGCCACGGAGACCCGCTGATCTTTCTTTAGAAGAGTGACAATGTCGGAATTTGAGAACACAGTCCCACACAGAGAGCGAGTACAAGCTAAATGCCACCTACTGGATACGGAAGGCCTGGGGGAAAAAGTCACACGGCTGCCAGAGTGTTCCTGCTCTGTACTGACATTTAACTCTCTGTCACGGCGACCCGAAAATCACACAAGACGTTGGATCAGAACTTTAACTTTTTGGCTAAAATCAAAGCAGCACTCGCCAACGTGGATTAGAAGTCTATTCAGAGTTTCACAACGAAAATAGCATATTGCATTCTTCGGATAGAACAAAACAGGAGAATAGCTTTCCATGTAACATTTCACAAGATTCACAAGTAGATTGAAGCTAAAATGGGTCATGACATGTAGACATTATTAGAATTAGATGTGAATAAACAAAATTCAAGGTTTTTACCTTTTTCGAAAGAATGTTTTACATGTGTTTTCGTTTAAAGTTTATTGAAAATACAAAATTTAAATTTGTATGTAAGAATACATAGAGTTGCATCCTATTTAAAAATCTTTTTAAAAGTTTTTTTTTGCATGTCAGGACCTGGCTTAATGCAAATTTGCCTTGAGAGTGTGCACATTACATAAATATGATCATATATTATAATATCGTCATTTTTTTCTGATAAACCAGAAAAAACTTTGTGTTGTCAAAGTTAAAAAGATATTTGTAAAACCCTGTGACAAACATATAAGTTGCACTGTAATTTAACAGAATATTACTGTTTGTTTCATATATGTATAATGTAAAAACTGTAATTTTACAGCATGTTACTGTTTAAACATACTGTATATTTTCACAAATTTTTGAAATACGCTAAAAAAACTGTCAAATGATGGAAAAATACTGCAAAAGACAGTATTTTATTTACAGTATTTTACTGCTGCCTAAGCTGCCAAAAAACTATGGTTTTTACATGATGCAAAAAATCGTAATCACTAAATATGGAGATGCGATGTTTCAGAAGGACAGCAGCAATGTAATATAATATATTAAAGTCCCTGTGAACCGGAAGTTTTGATCGTTTTTACTTCCATATTCTGACACATTTCCAAACGAAAAGGAAATTCAAAGGAGAAATTAATGGGCGTGGCAAACAGCGATTGCATTGATTTTGAAATGAAACTGGCTGCAGACTGACAGTTGAAGGGGAGGAGTCCAGTTTAGCCGTCCAGTTTACGGCATTTGAGAAGGATAGTCATTTCAGGGCGGAAGTGCATTTTCAGATTTTAACTGAAGATTATGCGGGTACATGAATTTTAAAAAGATTTTTTTTGCTATTTACTATAAATGCTGCAATATTTTATGAAAAAAATAAGATTTGTCATTTTTAATTTCACTGTGACTTTAAGCACTGAATTGTCTCGTCTTTACTCAACTCAACTCAACTTTATTTATATAGCGCTTTTACAATTTTCATTGTTACAAAGCAGCTGTACATGAGACATATTGACTATAAGCTAAATAATTAAAGTTGTACCTGCAAAAACAAGAAAAGGTTGAAAACACAGAAGACAGACATACCCACATACAAAACACTCCACACACACAATATGCACACGTACTAACACACATAGACATAGAGACACACACGGATGCGCACGCACACACACACACACAACACACACACACACACACACACACACACACACACGTACGTACACACACAAGTACGCACACACACACACACACACACGCTCAGTGAGAGCACACATTTAGGATAAAAGAGAGAGAAGCACAGGTCAAATATAAAAGACTATAAATTCCTATATTCGCATTTAAAGAAACCGTATGGTGCATCTAGCGGTTGAGATTGGTATCGCAGTCTAAATTCAAAATATTGGAGAGACAAGTTTAGCCAAGTAACTTTTCTTCTCAATTTCTTTCGCTTGTTATCAGAAATAATCTACAGGCACTCTATGGACCTTTTCAAAAGACTGTGATCCTCCAAAGTCTATCGACTGGTTTCTTATAGTTTAAATGAAATGTTGTCTATTCTCAATTTTGTAAATAAATTAGCTTTGCGATCTCAGCTTCTGTCAAACCACTGTTTTGTCATTCTCCCAGAATTTACCTGTTTGGATGTTCATGCTGCTTTGTACATTTGCATGACATTTCATTCGTAGATCATGTTAGCCAGTGAATTTACAAATCCACAGTACGTGTAAATACTTACACACACAAAAATCGCCAGTGTTAAAAAGGGTCAAATTAACTCTCACAGTGTTTATATAATCCACATTTTGAGAGTGTGGATTATATATATACACTGTGAGTGTTAATTTGACCTTTTTAACACTGGCAATTTTACTGTGCACTCTTTTAAAGAAAACACTACACATTTCCTAAACCGCAGTCCGCATTTGGACAGCAGAAACACGGGTAACAGGGAATCTCATTATTTTTGGTGGACTTTTATGGGGAAAGTCAAAATGGTTTGCCCTGCTTGACATTTCCCTCTCTCATTAATGAGACGTTCCGTCAGAGTCGAGCCTGTGCTGAGACCAGCAGACCTGGCAGAGTTTGGCCCAAGGGCCTGTTTCCTTACTGTTCACATATTTACCAACGTAAAATATTCCAGTGCTGTATGATTCGATAAGGCCAAATGTGTGCCCAGTGCTTTCTCCCAGCAAAAGCCATATAGCTCCAGAGAAACAGAACAAAACACCTTTGGGTCATTTTGAAATATGCGTACAGTATGACAAAGCAACGTTTTAATTTGGGGGGGCTAATTTGTGCGGACTGACAGAGAAAAACTTATACTATAAATTTGCTGTTTGATGACATTTTATTAAAAGCTATTAGACAATATGTTGTAAATAAGACAGAGAATAGAGCTTATTAGACAGTAAAAAGAGAAAAAAAAACACAGAGTGTTATCTAGTGCGGATGGGAAGATAATTGTTTGCTTAATTAAGTTTCCTTGCTTCATGAGCAGGTAAAAGCACGCAAACTGCCAAGTCAAGCACAGCAGAGATTCTAATTATGCCCCTCTGTATGAGACAGCAATACATTTTCTCTCTTTACAGACATAACCATGTGCTTTTATAAACATGCTGATTATGTTGCTAAGCGTGCAGTCTTTTGTGATAGCTTTTTATATTTATTACATCCTGAAACAGCACATTTCTATTGCAAATTATACATATTTGTTTCATGATTTGTCTCTGTGTGGCCCTTTCTGAGGTTGCTGCAATAATGCATCGGATCTGATATATTGTATTTTGTGGCTCATCTGGTTTATAAAATTGCTCCTGGTGTGGGTGTGTGAATGATTGTCTAGAACCCCAAACTTGAATGAAACGGAAGTGTAGAAACCTCAGGGAATTGGAATCAAAGCATTTGTTGGTCATAGAACATTCTATCCTACGTTCTATATAGTCTGTATAATAGTAATTTATTAATAATTAATAATTTATTTTATTATTAAGTTTATTTATTTTATTTAGCCTTGTTGTGCAAGCTCTCTGGAGCTTGTGCAGAGGCAGCAGCTTTTGCCAGAAGGGAACTGGAATCCCCTGGTTGGGCCTGGGTTCTCCTGAGGTTTTTTTTTCTCGATTAGAGTTTTGGGTTCCTCGCCACCGTTTGCATACTGTTTTTGCACTATCTGCCTGACCGGGGGGGGGGCTGCTTTAGAATTTTAAAGTTTTACTTAATTAATATTGC
>NW_026634614.1:0-3893 GCF_024868665.1 Triplophysa rosa
GAGAGAGAGAGAGAGAGAGAGAGAGCGAGAGAGAGGGAGAGAGAGAGGGGACTCTTAGAGATATACGTGCGCAGGGGGAATTTGTCAAGCTAAACCGAACAGATTTGGTTGAGGTTTAGGGATAACTAGTGTTATATAAGACACAGCCCATTTTGAAATCTTTTGAACATATTACCTTTCCCTTGTTTTGTTACATATTTTGCCAAATTTAAATTACGTTTAGCTACCAATGGGAATTAATTTAATACAATTTATTGTGAATAAATCTATTGTACAGATTCAAAAATAGTTTTATATTACATATTTATTTTATTTAGCATTTTTTTAAGTCAATTATCATTAGTTATCATTTCACTTAATCATTATTTTTGTATTTAGCACCAAATATCTTCAAAATAAATTAACTTCACATAAACTCACACAATTTCCAAATTAGTGTAAATAAGTGTAAATTTAACATTGAATTGTTTATTGTGTACATATGTTATATGCACATCACTGCTGTGCTATTTGTTTGTTACTTGGTTTTTGCAAATATCTACCTGAAAAGTATTAGAAAGTGCTTGTAAAGTTTGACACAGTATTTATTCATTTGAAAAGTACAGTGTTTTTGTTTTAATTTCCTGAAAAACAGCGAATTTGGACATCCAAGGTTTTGGAAGGACAGCAACGATAAGTACTTCTCTTTTGGCCTGTAAGGGATGAGTCATGATTATTATAATGAATCATGCTTTTACCTCTGAAGTCGAAAACATTTCTATAATAGATTTATTTAAAAAAAAAACAGATCATTAAACCCACTAATGTTGCTTTCCTCAAATACGCAAATACTGAGAAACAGTATTGTCAATGCCAATATTAATAGTGATCTTTTGTGAAGTGAAAACAGGATACTCATAAAAAAAGCATGAAAAGAAAGGTGAAGTGAGGGCAAACAGAAAATTATGTCACACTCTTAGTATTGTGACAGTATTGTCACAGTATTGTGAAAACGATGAACTAAAAGGACAGGCATTAAAGTCACATATCCTGCGGCCCAGAGCAATACAAAGAGACAGAGGGAGGAGTTCAGATGGGCCGGGTTTGTTGATCCTCATTGCAAGGACCTTCCACAAGCTGTGATTTCCCTGAGGAAAGTTTAAAGACCCTCTCTCAGTCATCACAAACATTTCAAGAAACATCTAATTAATCTGCCCTGGTAATTAATACAGCATACAACAACCGAACAAATCAAAGGTACAACACAATGAGATACGATGAAATATTGAAATACTAATGCAACATATCATCTGGGAAATATGTTATTTATTGATGGTCTTGTAGTTAATTTAGCTTTTATTCTTTTTTAATATACTTTACGTTTAAAGTCTAAGATTACATTTGGAAAATTGTCCATTTATTTACTGATCAAATATATTGCATTTAAATATTGCATAAAAATGACAAAAGTCTAAATCCTTAACCTTCCTTCTTTCCTTCCTTCAAGAAATGCAAATCTAACCCATTTCTAAAGTCCCAGTCATACACGTCGAGTCTTCCTGTACAGTCTGCATTTGATTGAGTAATATGACAATTTATGTGATTACATGACTAGCAGGTATTTTAGTTTAAACACCAAACGCAATTGAAAAGATCAGTCACATGCAAGCTTCTCTTTAAAATGAATGTACACTTGTCCCCACTGAATGTTATTTTTAACTCCTGTCATTTTTTTCAGGAGACATTTCAGTGGAAGCTGTTCCTAGTTAACAAACAACACCACTGTTAAAGTCAAGTAATCACAGTTTTTTTGAGTAAGCTGACTCAGATCTTCATTGCAGATTCGGATCATTTAGGCTCTGAGGAAATATGTTTAACCTAGTTATTTCTTAAGTGAAACATGTAAGAAACTCATGTGAAATGTTCATTTGTCAAGTCTATCGCAAACCCAGACTGAGCATGGTCCTGGCAGGAAATAACAGTCTATGTGCAAGACAAGAACAGTCTAGACCCTCAAACTAACTAAACATCCCCTGATCCTATGTCCCCCACTGCGCTATGACTGTGTCATCCTAAAGGAATCTCTCTAATGAATGAGATCCCTATTAAAAACTCAGCGGATCTCAGGACCAAACTACAGCTTTCCTGCACTTCCTGTCAACCCAAGGCTGACGCTGAGCAGACTAACCCGATGTCATAGCCCTCGATCTGGGAGAGGAGACACAGTCTGGGAATATTTCTCCAGGTACATTACTACAATCTCCACTTCAATTAAAATGTCACTTTGTTAACCAAGTGCCTGGACAAACAGGGAACCAGAGGGTGACACCATCATCTCAAAGGGCCAGACTTTTGACCACAGTATAATGCTTGGTCCTCTTTGCTGCTAATTCTGACAAAAACATATCACGTTTGACATCACTAACCTGGCAAATCCAGTTGTTAGGTCATCCAAAAAGACGAACTGGCAACAACTTGCCAGATCAAGGAAGATCTTTTGAGTTTAATGACATACGCATTAGTGGTCACCAAGTAAATGAAGAAATGGATACTCAAATCGTCACCGGATACAAAGTCCCTAAAATCCTTTCAGTTTGGACTACTAAAATGCAAAAAAAAAAACTTCAGCATTCTTCCAGCGAAATGCAGTCTGCGTGGTTACGAGCAGTTTTTGGCAAGCGATTTCTTCCGTGTCACACTTGCAGGGTAATTGGAAATGGAGGGGCATTAACTCCGATGGGATTAGAGAGGGGAATTAAATATGTTAATCCCCAAAAAGGTAAATAGCCTTCACAATACAATAACCAATTTCCAGTATCTCCCCCAAGGACATGCTTGCCTTTGAAGCAACATGGTCTCGTGTGTTCCAGAAAGTTCCCAAGGTCATCCCTATGGTGCAGACAGTCCTCGAACCCCTTGGCTGACTTCTAACCTGTTCTTCAAATGCCTCTGTTTCTCACATCATTACTCACTGTCTCTGGAGAGTGCTTATTGCCATGTGTTCGTCTGCCTCCTAATTATATCACCCAGTAGAATAGCATGGCTTTGAGACGTTACAATGTGCTGCGACAGCAACGTGTGAACGCGACAGGCGCAGCATGTGCATGTCTGTGTCTTTTTTACATTTCTGGAAGCAAAAAAGTGCCTCCGAAAGTCCAACGCTATAATTGAAGTGATGTTGTAATGCTTCCAGCTACACTGTAAGTGAATACGTTGTTCTGAAGTAAATTCTATTTAACAACACTTCTTCGCATTTTGAACAGATATACTTTAAAAGTGTCAGACTCTGATGTCAAATAAAACTGCTTGCGAATCAATTGCCTTTCAAATATGAAAGTGCATCATGTGTTCAGTTAGTTTGCTTCTATTTAAACTGTAACACATGCATTATAAAAAAGTATTATGTAAGACCCTTCTATCATGTTTATTATACTGTCTGACTAAACATGGATGTCTTTGTAAAGAAAAATAAAGTAACTAAAGAACGCCATCCACGAAGAATTTCAGTCAAAGTCAGTTATTTTCTTGCCTGTTCTATAAGGCAGCGGTGCCACAAACTCTAGACTGTATAACAATATATAATCTGAATATAAAACCAGAAAAACGTATTGTGCAACTAAAAAATGTAATATGGAAACAATAGCACTATACTCTGTCTTCAGCTTGTATAGGCAATGTCCCAGTGAGGAACCATTCAAACTAAAATGGAGCCTCATAAGGGACTGATTTAGTGTGCTCTTCATAGTCAGCATGTTTGACATGTTGGCCTAGCATAAGATATAATAGTCACATGAAAATAGAGTTCATCACAATGTATTATGGGATTATCTTTTCGGCAAAGGATGTACAGTATGAAATCAAGGCAGCATGATTACCCTACACTAATGTCAGAGAGTGCCCGTGAGTCCTTCTTG
>NW_026634614.1:4999-6295 GCF_024868665.1 Triplophysa rosa
AGATGAGCTGGAATCGAATGTTAAAATACATGAAGAATCTGTAAAAACAAAAGGTTTGAATGAGAAAAGTTGTATGAGTTGCCGTGATCCCTTTTGGTATATTTTATGTACCTACATTTAAAGTCCCAGTGAAATAAAAAAATGTCCATTCTTATTTTTTCATGAAATGTTGCAGCGTTTATAGTAAATAGCTTATCAATGTGGGTCACGTTCTTTTTTAAATGCATGTACCCTCATAATCTTCTGTTAAAATCTGAAAATGCACTTCTGTCCTGAAATGACTATCCATCTTAAATGACGTAAATTAGATGGCTTGGGGGAGCATCCGTTAACTCTTCCCATTCAACTGTCAGTCTGCTGCCAGCTTCATTTCAAAATCAATGCAATAGCTGTTTTTACAAATCCAATCAATTCGCAGTGAAAAACGCAAGCCACGCACACTAATTTTCTCCTTTGAATTTCCTTTTCATGGAGAGGGGTCTAGCTGCAGCCAATGTGGAGTGAAGTGGAGCTCCACTCTCGAACAGGAAATACGTCACCTCCACTCAATAATAAAAAGGGGCAAACATTTTTATTTTTATATTCTTTTATTTATTTACTTTCTAAATACAAACCTGGAAGCAATGTCTGGATTTAGTAACATGAAATGTATTTAATAACATTCAAACAATAATTTTGTAGCATTAAAACATTAGTGCAAAGTATTTATTGACATTAAAACAGCGCCGTTTCATAAATTACTTCCGGGTTGAGGTCAGAATTAGGTGACGTATATCCTCTCGGGCTTCGAGTGGAGGTGATGTATTTCCGCTTTAGAGTGGCGCTCCACTCGCCCCATCGGCTGCAGCCAGCCCCTATTGTTTTCACTTGGAAATGTGTCAGAATAGGGAAGTAAAAACGATCGCAACTTCCTGTTCACGGGGACTTTAAACTGCCCTGCTACACCCTTCTAAACTAAGGTCATCAGGTTCCAATTTGGTGGAATGAACTGCCAGCCTCCAGACGAACTGCAGCATCCTTCACAACTTTCAAAAAACAGCTCAAAACATACCTGTGAAGATATGCAATGTTATGCTCTTGAATCAATGCTTTTTTTATTAAACAGTATTTTTCAAAAATATTATTACCCATATTTCAAACCTTACCAATGAACTACAATCATCAGAGGAAGCAGGGAATTAAATGTCACCCTAAGCCCCAACCTAAATCTAACCCTAAAATATGGTTAATAGAATTATTGATCCTGTAACATGTCATACTTGAACAGATGACAGTAAACACACACACACACACACA
>NW_026634615.1:0-6192 GCF_024868665.1 Triplophysa rosa
ATATGTGTGTGTGTAATTATTTTTTGTAGACTTTTCAAGTTTTGTTTTTCTATATTTTCTAATGGTCTGTTAATGGTGGAGGCCTCATGGTTTAGGTAAATTATCACACTGCATAAATAAATGATTATGTGTGTGACGAGGAAATAGAATAAGCTGGTTGTAATAATAATGCTGTAGTTATTTCCATAGTCTTTGTGTAAAATTTCAACAAAATGTTTGAATTGAGAGGCTTGGACTTTTTTTCACTGAAATAAATAAAGTAAAGTACCGAAAAAAGGTACCGTTTGGTACCGGCACCGAATTCCAGGTACCGATTTGGTACCGGTACCGGCTAAAAAGTGAACGGTACCCAACCCTAGTTAGTTAGCTGTAAAGTTTCCAACGAAAGCCCCGGAGATTATTTGGGTTCGATTGCACTAGGAATGGGGTGCGATTCGTGTGAAAGCAACTCACACTCAGGTGTGCACTCTTTCAGGAAGTAAAGTAACCTGTGCATGTGTTTTAGCCAATGACTACATCATAAGTTTCCACAACACACAAGATTATAGTGTCTACTGTTCATAACTTTACCTTGGACATGACCATTAAATAACAATGAAAATATTTATAATATTATAACATGTGTAATTTAACAAATTGTAGTAAATTTTATTAGTAGAAGGCAATTACAATGTACAAAGGCATATACATCTTCCTAGTCAGGGATCCTTTTAAGATTTGCAAAGTGTGCTGTAATGTGTACTTTCAAACAATCATTGCAGATGTCCAAAAAAGTAGGTCTTCTTTAGCATGTGATTGTTAGTCTGACTTTTTTTAACAAAATATACACAGCGATGATTAGGACAGGTAAAGCTGAGAGTGTCTTATTGAATCAACTTCCAATTTATATACACCAATGAGATTTTAGAAAAACACTGATTATGTAAGCCATATTTTTACTCTGTAAAGGGAGTAAAGTCATGATGTCAAACAAAGGGGACGACAGAAAATAAAATAATATTTGAGGACGCATTGAAAAAAAACAGTTGAATATTATGCTTTGGATTATAAGTAATTGTTACATTACTGTCATGATTCTGCCTCATCGTGTCATGTCTATTCTTGGTCTTGTGGCAGAGTCATGACAAAGCCTTAGGTTTTGTGTGGAGAGAGACGTTTTGGCTCTTTCGGCCTTCCAAATACTCTCTCTCCGGTGTCGCGTCTTTGGCCCTGCCCCTCTCGTCATCTCGTTAGCGTCCCTTCTGTGTCTCATTACCCGCCCATTGTTATCTTCCTTTGTTAGTCTCCCTTTATAATGCCCTTGTGTCTATCGTCCTGTGCCTGTTCGTTTTGATTCCAAGCCTGGTCTTGTCATTGTACCTTGTTCCATCTGTAAGTAATAGTTTATCTAGTATATGTCAGTTTATGTCAAGTGTTGTGTTAGTCCAGTTAGTAGTTTATTGTTCCTGTCGAGTCTGTGATTTGTATTCCCCGTGTCATTGTTATTTTGCCCCCGCGTGGGTTTTTTCTTTGTGTTTAATATTAAGTCATTGTTTTCCACCACCTCCTGTCTGCGATTGGGTTCTCTTCCGTACACCTTCATGACAGAACGAACAGGCCAACTAAAGAACCCAGCAGACAGCGCTTCAACGTCAGAGCGAACCCGTCATGCCCGCAGGCTCTTCGGGCTGCATCAGAACAATGTGGGTGTGCAGTCTTTTGCTCTGGAGTTTCCTGACGGCGGCGAGGGAGACGGCGTTCAACGAGGTGGATATGAAGGTCATCTTCAACGGCTGCCTGAACGAACCACTCCGGCCCTCCGAGATCAGGATGCTGAGGCCTCTGGGCTTCATTGATATGGTGAGGTATACCATGAACCGGGAAGAGTCCAGGGCCTCAGACACAGCCACTCCATCTGTGCCTTTGTTCCCGATCCCGGAGGGTCGCGTCGTGGCAGTCACCACCGTGGTAGACCCTGAAATGTCCGCCTCAAACCCCATCTATCCTGTTCCGCCAGCGACTCGCCGTGGCAGGAAGTCGTGGGAGTCAGCGTCAGACTCGTCCATGTCAGGATGTCTCACACTCTCTGCCGTTACCCCGCTTCCAGCCACAAGCCTCGTTGACCACCCCAGGAGGAAGAAGAGGAGGATGAGGGCCACAACACAGCATCCTCAACCTTCCCCTAGGGGTACTCCGGTATCCCCGCCAGCCACCGAGATGGCAGCAGCCACCGAGCCAGCCGTGTTAGCTGCCACCGAGACAGCAGCGCGAGGTCGGTACAAGGCGGTGCAGCCGGGATCCAGTCCTGCCCAGTCGGTGTCCAGTCCGGTGTCCAGTCCTGTGTCCAATCCAGTGTCCAATCCAGTGTCCAGTCTGGCATCCAGTCCGGCGTCTAGTCCGGTGTCCAATCCAGTGTCCCGTCAAGTGTCCAGTCCTGTGCAGCCGGTGTCCAGTCAGGTGCAGCCGGCATCCAGTCCGGTGTCCAGTCTGATGTCCAGTCCAATGTCCAGCCCGGTGCAGCCGGCGTCCAGTCCGGTGTCCAGTCCGGTGACTCAGCAGGCCTTCCAGCCGGTGACTCAGCCGGCCTTCCAGCCGGTGACTCTGCTGGCCTTCCAGCCGGTGACTCTGCCAGCACCCCAGCCGGCAGTCCACCTGGCAGTCAAGCCTGCCCCGGGCCCCTACCAAGCCCCCTGGGACTCCGCGCTCCCGAGCACCGCCCCGGCCCACGACTTCCCCACCCAGCCCCAATCCCGTTGGACTGCCCCCTACAGACTTTGTTGTTTCCCCACCGCCCCTCCCATGTTTGTTATTTTTATTATCACATCCCAACCCGTTTTTGATTCTTGCCTGTTTGCCCTTTATTCTGTTTTCCATGTTTTGTTTGATCTTGTCACTGTCCCAGTCTGTCTTGTCTCGTTAGTCTACCCCTTGATGAACACCTGGGGGTGTTCATTAAGGGGGGGCTTCTGTCATGATTTTGCCTCATCATGTCATATCTATTCTTGGTCTTGTGGCAGAGTCATGACAAAGCCTTAAGCCTTAAGGCACTTTCGGCCTTCCATATACGCTCTCTCCGGTGTCGCGTCTTTGGCCCTGCCCCTCTCTTTCTCTCATTAGCTTTCCTTCGGTGTCTCATTACCCACGCCTGCCCATTGTTATCTTTTTTTGTTAGTCTCCCTTTATAATGCCCTCGTGTCTATCATCCTGTGCCTGTTCGTTTTGATTCCAAGCCTGGACTTGTCATTGTACCTTGTTCCATCTGTAAGTAATAGTTTATCTAGTATATGTCAGTTTATGTCAAGTGTTGTGTTAGTCCAGTTAGTAGTTTATTGTTCCTGTAGAGTCTGTGATTTGTATTCCCCGTGTCATTGTTATTTTGCCCCTGCGTGGGTTTTTTCTTTGTGTTTAATAATAAAAGTCATTGTTTTCCACCACCTCCTGTCTGCGATTGGGTTCTCTTCAATGCACATTCATGACACATTACTAGGACCATATGATTTCCAAGATGTGGAAAACACGGAAGGAACCCAGGCATTAAAATGGAATTTGATGTATAACACATAATGGTGCAGAATTTTGCAAATTTCGAATTTCTTAATCAGAAAATAGCACTTGAACAGCTAATAAAATTCAATTTGTGCTTTAAATAACATCAGTAGTGATTCAAATGCAGTTTAAATATGTAATCTGCCTGTTCTGCATGTCTCTGAATGAATGATTCAAGTGGATTCCTGTAACGTTACTGTACATGAAACGTCTGTTTACAGCATCTCACTATATGGGGATGCGAACACATCTCCAGAGCTGCTCTGAGAGTTTACTTCATGAGCATTTCACTGCTTCATTTGAGTAAAGCTATGGTCAAACCTGCACTAAAACGTCTTTGCGACAACCCGTCAAAATAAAAGTCTGGTTAACTTAAATTAACTATAACACACCCACATGCATAAACTATAGTATATTAAATTACTTTCTTTAGTAAAGTAAATGTACTAGTAAAATAAAAAAATCTTAAATTTAAGTAAAAAACTAAAGAAAAAAAATGCACTGGAGAGATTCTGGTTTATATTAACATAGTTGTGCATTACGCCATATTTTTATGGACTTTTTCAGTAAGGTTAAAAAAAAGTAGTATCTAGGTATCTTACTATAGTTAATGAGTACAGAAAAATTGAAACAGAATTTTGGGAAAAATAAAATGGATTTCATAGGGCCATACATTATAATTACTCTGTATGCCTGTGATGATGAGCACAGAGAGTCATCATCACGTGAACGTCAGTTCACAGTACTATTTGATATGATATATGATATGATATGGTGTTCATGACAATCTCTAGTGTTCAAAGACAAGAACTGAACAGAGACTTTGAAGGTGTCAGGGCTGACGTGGAAAGAATCCAGTTGCAGGCAGGCGTGAAGGGGTTAACACAAAAGATTTTAATTAATAACAAATAAAACACCCACGATGGGGAAAAACTAAACAAAGGCAAAATACAACAAAACAAAGACTTCCCACGGGGGGGCAAAAACAAACTAAACAGAACACGACACAACTACTAATAGAACAGATACGAGGACTTGGCAAGACTGGGATGCGGGAACACGGGGTCATACAAAACATAGCATGTACACACACAACGCAAGAGCACAGGACAATGAAACAAGAGGGCATTAAATAGCTCAAGACAAACGAGGGATAATGACACAGGGCAGGTGAGGGTAATGGAACACGCCGGGAAGTAATACGGGAAACGAGAGGGGCGGGGCCAATGACAAGACACTGGAGAGAACGCATATTATGTTTCTCTCCACACATAACCAAAGACTTTGTCATGGCTCTGCCTCAGGACCAGGAAATCAAAGACTAAAAGAAGCAGAACCATGACAGAAGGCACACAGTTTATTGTTTTGAGTATATGTACAGAGATGTGTATATGTGTTACTGAACTAAATGTACACACTTTGTTAAAGAGTGTTCACTGACCCCTAAGGATGGTACGATGCACTAGTTTTGGCGGGAAGTGTATGTTTGTATAAGTGCGGGTGAGACAAAGGAAGGGAAGGTTGGTTGAGCGTGGTAGTGGGCAAGAGAAAGACCCACGAAGGCAAATGTCTTTGTCAAGGCTAGCGTGGTTTTGCTGCTCACAGCATGTTTTTTTTCCAATGTTTGTACAGTCAGTTTAAACTATTTCTGTTATGTTTTTTCTCTTCTTTATTCTTATTTTGGGTAAAGTGTGTGGATTCACGTGTGACGAGACAGCTGTCCAAAATAAAATCACTTGGACTGAAATAAGTTCCCACCTTGTGCTGCATTTTTGTCCTCTCCCAGGCCTCACGGCATGAAGACTACTCTGATTGTCTGTAACAACTGACTGTCTGACTAAAAATGGCGGCGACAATCTGACAATGCCTTTTTTTTACATTGCACACAGTGTTAAAATAGAATACTAGAGTTACCTGAAAAGTTTCTGGTGGCAAGCATTGTAGTGAGAATGGCACCCTGAAAACAAGAACAGAAAGAATTAATGAGCAAATGTACACATAAACATCACTATGGTGGATTGTTAAAGACAATCATAACTTTTAAATCATAACTTTTAAATCCTTTTATTAAATAATTTATAGTTAAATCATGACCTTAAAGGTACAGTGCGGGATGTTTTGTATGATCTATTAACAGAAATGCAATATAACATACAAAACTGTGTCTTTAGATGTGTATAAAAACCTTACGTAATGAAAAGTTATGTTTTTATTACCTTAGAATAAACCAGTTGTATCTACATAGGGAGCGGGCCCATCTACATGGAATTTGTTATGTTGCGCAGCCATGTTTTGTACAGTAAGCTCTAACGGACAAACAGCTCTACAGAGCGCGTTTCGTATATGTTGGTCTTCTTCGTGTGTTTTTTTAGACGCAGCTTGCGTCATCACTGAGTTGAAGATGCACAAAGTAGTAAGTCGTAGTACGGAGAGGAGGAAAAAGGAGTAGTCGTCGTCTAGCTGAAGCAATTGATTGTTCTGTCTTAGAAGTTTTGATAAAATGGAGGACCATGCGTATTGTGCACAAGAGCCGAAAGATCGTGAATCTCCGTCGTCAAAGAAGCGCAAACGTGATGCTGCCAGACGAATTAGAGACAAACGGCGGCAGAAATCCAGGATAAACATCGGTGTATCTATTACCAGATGGAAGGCACTGTTGAAAGACAA
>NW_026634616.1:0-2459 GCF_024868665.1 Triplophysa rosa
AGAAAGATCGTCGCCACCAGGTAAGCGAGTTTCTCTGGTTGGTCTCCCTTAGCATCCATACATCATTACACACATAACTGATATAGTCACATGGTCAAGTTCGAACACACACCGCAGGGAAAGTTGCACGCAGGGAATACCTCGTTAGGTTGTAAACTGTAACCCCTAGACTATGTATTTTGCGTATTGACGGTTTAGCCTAGCATTTCCGGTAACCTAGGTGGAGGTTAGGACTGAGGGTATCGCGTTTCACCGAGGCTGAAGCACGGTAGGTTCTCCGGCGTGTAACAAGTGGGGTGCTCGACCGGGATTTGGAATCGTACGGTGTATCCTGTGGCGTGTGTTTGGTGATGACTATAGGATTATATGTTTCGCCATTTATGTAGCGTCATCAAGGAATATTTAGTGTTTAGTGGTTTACTATGTTGTTGGCATCATTTCGGAGTAGTTTGTGGGGATCTTTTCTGGCAGATTGTTGATTTGATTGTTGTTTGTATAGTAACCGTATTTTCAGAAAAAAAAAACTTTCCGCTTTCAGCATCAAAATGTCTGAGTTTGAGGTTGATAAGTTTTTTGAAGAGGAGGTAACGCGGGGTCGTTTACTTAAACTCAATAAGCCTCAGTTAGTGAGATTTTTTGAGTTTGTGGAAATTGAGTATACGGATAGTATGAAGAAAATGCAGCTTATTGATGGCTTAGCAATACAGTTGGGACTGAAAGATGAGCGTACGACTAAAATTCGCAGAGAAGATTTGAAGCAGAGCAGCAGGGTGAAAGAGAACAGGATTTGCAGACGGAGTTGCAACTTGTTAATGCAAAGTTGGAACAAGCTAGGAGAGAGACTCAGGATCGTCAATGTCAGAGGGAACATGAGAATAGGTTTGATATTGACAAATGTTTACAATTAGTGCCACGTTTTTGTCGAGAAGCACCAGAGATTTTCTTCAAAAGCTTTGAACGTATTGCGATAGAGTGGGCATGGCCGAAGGAAGAATGGGTTGCTTTGATTCGGAGGGAACTCACTGGAAAGGCACAGGAGGCCTATATTGCATTGGGTTTTGCGGATAGTGGTGACTATGAGCGGGTGAAGAAAGCTGTGCCCTGGGCATATGAATTGGTGCCGGAATCCTATCGGCAACAGTTCCGAAATGCCAAGTTAGTGTCAGATCAGAGCTATGTTGACCTGGCTAGACACCAGGAGTTGTTGTTTGATAAATGGTTACGAGCTTGTGAGGTGCATACATTTGAAGAACTGCGGCAGTTGATGATGTTGGAACAATTTAAGATTAGTGTTCCCCGTGCGATAGAGGTCCACCTTAATGAACAACAGGTGGAGTGGCAGCGGAAAGCAGCGGAGCTAGCTGATAATTATGTGTTAGTCCTCCGTGAGACATGGAAGAATCGATCTTGTGCCATGAATAGGAGGGAGCGGGGTGATGAGAAAAATAATGTAGATCTTCCTCTAGTATTTGGGAACTGTCCAGCTAGCATGGTGTCTTCTGTAGGTAAAGTGTCTCGTCCCTTGACCCAGTCGTCGGAGATAGTATGTTACTATTGTAAGAAACCTGGGCATATGAAATATCGATGTCATGTGTTGATGAAAAGGGCACAGAATCAGTCACGACAGCCCATGGCTTTGGTGTTGAGTGAGAGCAAATCTCTTGCGGGAACCGAGTTGGATGTAACTTCTGTTGGAGTTAATTCGGCGATTTATAAGGGTTTTGTGTCATCTGGGTTAGTTTCTGCTATAGAAGGAGAGGCGGGATTACCTGTGACCATATTGAGAGACACTGGTGCTGCTCAGTCTTTGATGGTGGCTGGACTAATGCCATTGTCTAGTCAAATCTCCCTTAAAGCGTCGGTTCTGTTAAAAGGACTGGGAGGGGAATATGGTGCTGTACCTCTACATAAGATATTTTTGAAGTCTGATCTGGTTACTGGATATGTCAGTGTGGGTGTTGTATCCTCGTTGCCTGTAGAGGGGGCTAGTTTCCTTATGGGAAATGACCTGGCAGGAAATCAAGTTTGTGTAAATCCTGTGGTTTGTCTAGAGCCGTGTGAGTCAGAGGATACTGTAACTTTAGAAAAGGAGTGTCCGGGTATTTTTCTGGCTTGTGTAGTTACTAGGTCTCAGGTGAGGCACTAGAATGATTTGAGAGATGTAGAGAAGCCACCTGTAGAGTTATCCCACACTTTCTTTGCTGATAGAAAGGGTCTCCCATCTGTCCAGCGGTATGGTCGTGAATCTCTCATAGCTGGGCAGAGGGAAGATTCAGCTTTGGTGTCTTTACGAGAAGGTGCAGTTAGTTTTGCAGAAAGTGCGTAAATAGCTCAGGGGTTTTATATACGTGATGACGTGCTCATGAGAAAATGGAGGCCAGTTGATCGACCGGCTACAGTAGCCTGGGGTGTTTTTGATCAAGTAGTATTGCCAGAGAGTTTTAGAGCTGAGGTGTTGC
>NW_026634616.1:4147-6167 GCF_024868665.1 Triplophysa rosa
GGAGGTCTTTATGAGTGTAAAGTTCTTCCATTTGGGATGAAAAATGCCCCAGCAACTTTTCAGAGAGCTATGAACACTCTCATTGTTGGATTGACGAATGTTGTTGTGTACATTGATGATGTGGTGGTATACAGTGGCTCATGGAGTGACCATCTAAAGCATCTGGAAGAATTTTTTTGCAGATTGCAACAGGCCAAGTTAGTGGTTAACCTAATGAAGTGTGAGATAGGTAAGGGACAAGTGACTTATCTAGGACATCAGGTGGGACAGGGTCAAGTGTTTCCTAGACAGGCTAAGATTCAGGACATTTTGAACTTACCCATTCCAAAGACTCGGAGGGAGCTCATGCGAGTGTTGGGAATGTGTGGGTTTTATCTGCGATTTGTTCCCAATTTTGCCTCGGTGACTGAACCTTTGACCAATTTGCTTCGGAAGGGGGTTAAGTTTAAATGGTCGATGTCATGTCAGTCAGTGTTTGAGCAGGTGAAGGCCATTCTTTCCTGTGAACCTGTGTTGAGAGCACCAGATTTTGCACATCCTTTTAAACTGGCTGTGGATGCATGTGAAGTAGGCATCGGGGCAGTTTTGTTACAAGCTGACAATCAAGGTTTTGATAGGCCTGTGGCTTACTTTTCTAAGAAACTTAGCAGACCACAACAAGCTTATTCTACTATTGAAAAAGAGGCCCTGGCATTGGTGTTGGCTGTACGACATTTTGAAATTTATGTCTCTAGTTCGAGTGGAGAAGTGGTGGTTTTTACGGACCATAATCCTCTTACCTTTGCGGCAAAGTTTCAAACCTCTAATGCCAGAGTGTTTAGGTGGAGTCTTGTGCTTCAACCATATAACTTGGTGGTTCAACATATATCGGGAAAGGATAATGTTATTGCAGATACATTGTCACGTGCTTAAGTGGATATTTCTGTATTAGGAGACTGGGTCCCTGGGTTTCCTGCGTAGTAAATGGCAGATGTCTAAAGGGAAGGGTTTATTTGTATATTTTCTCCAGTTTTGTAAAGAGTATTATTTAAGGTTGGATGTAAATGTATATGTATAATTTTTTTTTTTTTTTAAGGGGGAGGAATGTTATGAGATTAGTGGAAGTTAGGGAAAATAGTTACATATTGATATACCGGTAGAAATTCCCCACACGATAGGAATGAGTCTTCCCGCGATATGAACGATAAATTCTAGTTGATGACGTATTTCTTTGTGAGACCCATTCACAGCTCATATGTGAAGCGAAAACGGGTAAATTATAGCGGAGGGCGGATGTGAAGCTGAGAAAGAGTTTGCACTAAAAGACGAGCTCTAAATCTCGTTTAGGTTGGCACTGTGTAGATGCATCCGAGTTAATGTTTAGTTTCACTTTCGTTTTATTTAATTTGTTTAAGTATTCATTGATAGTCATAATATGTTACACCACAACATTTAGTTTGGCTAAAAGTATTTATTTAAACATTCGTTAGATGTTATGCGTGCGTGCGCAAATTGTTTAATATGATTTTTTGCCTGTTATATACAGGATGAACGGAGCGTCCCGTGTGCAGCTCACGCTCACATGTGCTTTCATAGCGACACAGCGTGCACAGCACTGCTGCCTGTTTACATACAGTACATGGCGAGTTTGTATTACGTTATTTTAAATGTTTATGAGCGTATAAAAGCATGGATTATTTAATTAGATTTCTTTTATCCGCATTTTTCTGTTATCTTTCTGTAGTCATAGACAGATTCAGTGTATGTTGCTGTGAGAAGAGAAGGTTCACACAGTTCAAGAGAGAGTGATTGACAGCGTGATGCGATCGATCGTTTCCACCCAACAATAGAATATATACAGTTTTAGGTATGACATGTTTATTGAGCTTTAGTTCATTTAACTTTTCTTTACTACAACCTTTTGAAGTCGAATCTCACTATTATATTTTATATTTACAAAAAGACTGTAGGTATATTTTAGGAGCTGTTTGATTTGGGGTAAGTTTTTGATAATATTTGTTTTTCTGAGGCTCTAGACTAC
>NW_026634617.1:0-6117 GCF_024868665.1 Triplophysa rosa
TATTATGAAGAAATGTTTTATATGTGGATTAACTGAACCGATACACAGTTACATAAAATGGCTCTTTAAAGTCCCTGTGAACCAGAATTGCGATCAGTTTTTACTTCCGTATTTTGAAGCATTTCCCAGTGAAATGGAATTTTAAATGAGAAAATAGTGGGCGTGGCTTTCATCTTTATCTGCGATTTGATTGGATGTATAAAAACAGCCGTCGCATTTTGAAATGGAACTGGCAGCAGACTGACAGTTGAAGGGGAGGAGTTGGCGGATGCTCCACCCAAGCCGTCTAACATACGTCATTTAAGATGGATAGTCATTACAGGACGGAAGAGCATCTTCAGAGTTTAACCGAAGTTTATGAGGACACGACTTTTTAAAAAGAGAATGACCCACATTGTTAAACTATTTACAATAAACGCTGCAATATGTCATGAAGAAATAGGCATTGTAGTTTTTAATTTCACTGGGACTTTAAACTCTTACCAATGAGTTAAATGTGTGTGCCTTTCATAGTCGAGCACTCTTTGCCTCAGGCAGTTTGAGAAACAGATGTTCTAACATGACCAAGTGAACTACCCAAATACTTTCAACATTTAGCATTTTTTTTAAAAACAAGATCTCCTATTCAGATCCAATGACATCTTTGAAACACACCACACAAAACCATGAAGAAAATCTAAATGATAAAACGGACTTTATTTTTCTCTCAAATAATTTATAACTTAACATTCACCACTGAATCAGTTCCTCTGATGATATTTTATAGACAAAATGTAACACAAATCCAGCATGAAGAAGACAAAATGATACTACAAGATGAAAGTATTTAAGAACCCGCACATACGGTTCCTTTAAGTTTGCTATGATCACAAAAAAAACATCTTTACATTCTCGTGTATCTCACCAGGAACTTATATTCTTGCTGTCATTTTGATTCTCATCACAACAGTAGGATGATATGTAAGAAAAAGAGAGCCAGACCCTGTGTTTTGTGCTTCAGCAGTTCTTGACCGTCATTGTCGGGGTCCGTGATGAAAGTTCAGTCATGCGGGATGAGATTCACAGTCTGTGCGAGATCAGCAGTGTTTGTTCTTCAGTATGTTAAAGGCCCTCTGGTTCTTGGCTTTGAAAGCCGTAACGAAATGATGGGGTGCGATCATCCCACGCCCGTCCTCGTTCACCTGGCCCATGAAGATGTAGTTCAAACCTAGCAACATCACACAGAAAGAACCTGAATGCAGTGACGGTGCGGCAGAACATTCAGGAAGAGCTTTCCATCAGCGTTTCTCACTCACACTACATACTTCATATGTTTATTTACCTTATAAACATACGACAGTGAGATTTCATTCAAAAGAAACATTGTTTTACACGTTTTGACAGTCACTTACCGTTACAGTACAAGTTCAGCTTCATGCATCTGTATCTGAAGGAAAACCTTCAAAGACACTTAAAGGAACATTTCACCCACATCTGACATTACATACTACTCGCCCTGTGTTTAGATACAGTATGTAGAGATTTCCAAAGAAGCATTACACATGGAAAAAAATCTATTCGTGGTGACCATAAGGTTTCCTTTTTGAGTGACCTATTCCTTTAAGAGCTTAGACAGCTTCTTGGAACAGATTACAAATGAATTATTTAATTGTTATTTTTATATTAAAAGTGGGTAGCCTCACTGAAAGGCTGTCTGGAAAAACTGACACTAAAAAATACACAATTACTGAAAGGAATATTCTGGGTTATCTTGAACTAATGTTAATGGACAGCATCTGTATTGTGTTGTCAGTTACCACAGAAATTTCTTATGACACAACTCTCAAAAATAAAATACATTATACAGTACATTGGAAATATAAATGAAGACTTCATTTGCAAAACCAGACAACTCTGTTAAAAATCATGTTTTTTTTGTGCATTCCAAGTAATTTAAATCAAACTGCCGGGTTGTTTTGATTACGTAAAAATAACAACAACAACAAAAAACAAATAACACAATAAAAAATACAAATATTAGCATAATAAAAAAACACGATTTTTAAAAAAATTGGCAAATGAACTCTTCAAATATAACATTATTAAAACACGACATGCTATTTATACAAAATTATTTATATTCATAAATAATTATTAGCAAACTTAAACTATTTAAAATTACAAACTAAAATATGTACATACTAAAATAATATGTAAATAATATATACATTTTAGATATGGGTCAATGACATGACGCAATTTTTTTTGTCCCTGTGATTTAATTACATTTAAAAGGGTTAAAATTTCAAAATAAATTTGCAAATTACTTGCATATATTCTCTTTTCTGAGGACCAAGACTGTTTAATTCATTTTGAGAGAATAATTGGGGAATGATTGCAGAAATGTCTATGTGGTGTAACCGTAAAAACTTGATACAAAAAATGTATCTTGTTTAAAAAAGGTGAAATTCTCACCAAAACACCATATGAACTAGCTTGGCATAATCTTACATTAGTCTACTATTTAATAGTAAATAAAGTAAATGGAACACCATTGTTCTGAATATTATAATTCATTTGGGGAATCATGTGAGTCAAGTCAAATTCATGAAATGTCAAGGTGGTGTAACCACCATTTAAGGAGCACTTTTGTTAATATTATGCAAGACAAGGAAATGAAATCACAGAGAAGAACCCCTGCTGACACTAACTGCTGCATGCATATGTTTGAAACTCTTTTTAATTGTAAGATAATTTGACATTTTAAGGGTATGGTCAGGTATTCTACACTACAAGACATGATGATTTCTTGTTATAAGATGTTTTTAGCATTATGAAAAATAAAACCGCTTTAGCTTAACTTATAGACCATCATGCTTGATTTTCAGTGTTAATGTATTCAACTAACAATGGTCTTTGGCTGTAGAAGCAACATGGTCAAGTGGTGTAACTGATTAGTTTCAACTAGAGTAACCAGTATTTTTCATAAAAATATAATTATAAACAGGAAAATGAATGTGTTATAAAAGAGAATCATCTAGTTTAGTGTATTAATATGGTTGTTAGCCATCTTCTTTCCATATTTTGTCCAAGATAATATAGAAAACAAAGGTGTTTCAGCATATGTCCCAATAAATGTTGCAAAAACATTAAAATTTTAATTTTGAGATAAAGTAAATAAAATTTATTTTCATGTGATATTTTAAAATAAATCTTTTAATTTTATTAATATTTTAACATTCCATCTAGGTGGATAAAATATAAAATATTTCTCAATTCTTTGGCACCATTTGACATTTCCAGGTTCCTGAAACTTTTATAAAAAAATGGTGCAAATGAATTGCACAAAATCAACAGAAATACACTAAGTAAATACACTGATGCATGCTTTTAAAAGCAGTTTTTAAAGGATTTTTGATTTTCTCATCTGACGCATATATAAAAAATATCAAACTTTTATTCTGGATGCGATTAATCGCGATTAATCACATCCAGAATAAAAGTTTGTGTTTACATAATATATGTCTGTGTACTGTGCATATTTATTTTGTATATATAAAAACATACACATGCATGCATATTTATGCATTTACCATTTATATATTATTTGAATAACTGGTAAATATAAATAAATACATGTAAGTATTTGTTACAAAAAAAGTACAAAGTATGTGTTTATAAATCCAAAGTTAATATGAGCGGAACACAGACATATACTATGTAAACACAAACCTTCATTCTGGATACGATTTATCGCGACAAATCGCCTGACAGCAAAAAACATATTTTTATTGAACAAAAAAAACCTAACCAAAATGCAGGATTAGCAAAATATGTTATAAATAACTTAAATCTTTTTCTAATTTCTAACAACTTTAAATGTTTAATTATTTTTTTAAAGTAATAATAAAGCTAGTTAAATAAAAGTCCAAAAACATTATGTAGAAAATAACCCAGAATACTTTCATATAAATGAACAGTAAGTCACTACAGGCTCTTACCTCGCCTGACATAGGGACATTTCTTGCACAGGATGACAATCTTGGTGCTCATGGTTTTGCCAGCCTGCTGGATGGCCAGATTGCCCTCCTTATAAACATTGATGATGGAGATGGTGACGTACATGCTTCCTCCACGTGTGAGAGCAGTAATGACCGTTCCTGTAATCACTAACAAAAACATAATGATTTATAGACAAATTATGAAAAAAAACCACACATCCCACTTAAGTGTATAGGAAATACCAGCTGGAACATCTTTGATTTCATGTGTGCTATTTTCCACCTTTATTCACAGCTTGTTTCTCAACGTGACTTTGGTCTCCACCTACCACAGGATTTCCCCATTTGCAAATCCAAGAAAACTTCAACAGAGATCATAATTGAATATCTGCTGGACTCTGTAAACAGGTCGTGAATATGAACATTGCACATCTGTTCCGGGAGCAGTGACTGCGGCCAAAAACCTCCACTGAATCAACACTCCCATTTACAAACAGTTTACCCACACTGCACTGCAGTCTGTTTACACAAGCAAACACACAAATCCACTGTACTCAATTCTCAAGGAAGGTTTTAAAACACACTGACACAAACCAGCAGGCCAAAGATAGCAGGCCGAAAAAAAGACCCATTAAAAACATTAGTTACGAAAGTCCCAGTCTCCCTTTGCACTTGCGTGAGAGTTTGTGTTTTTGTGTTAATGTGTGTGTGTGAGCGTGTAATGTGAGACTTAATGTGTCAGCAAAAAAAGTTACAAGTATGAAGCAGGTAATGTTTCTCTTACCAAAGTTGCTGGAACAGTAGTGGCTCTCAGGGGTTCCCTTGCGTTTGCATTTCTGTTGACACAGCGCTGCAGAATACTTCAAAGCTGGAGAGAGAAGCAGAGATAGTACGAAAAACATATTTCAACAATTCCTATAGTACAGAGGCTTCAACCTGTGGAAAATTTGGACAGTCACACTTACGGCACACTGTCACT
The DNA here is from genome assembly GCF_024868665.1 of Triplophysa rosa. Lineage (NCBI taxonomy): Eukaryota > Metazoa > Chordata > Actinopteri > Cypriniformes > Nemacheilidae > Triplophysa > Triplophysa rosa. Next base: position 4,960 of record NW_026634617.1, read on the forward strand.
GAATGTTATTGCTTCAGATAACAAAATGTATCTGAAGCAGTGCTTGAAGTGGGACATTCTAAAACAGGAAAACGCTTAACCTGGCTTAACGTACCTAAACAGCGATCAGAGAAAACAAAATTTCTGTCAAACCTTTATTGTAACAAACACTAGCTCCTGTCAAAAGAATGAGCCCTTATTTTACAGATGACGTAAATAATTGCACGTTAAGCGTTTCAATGTCCCCTTGAAGTGGGCCGGTATGCGCCAATACACAGTACACACTACACAGTACTGGCATTTCTCTATTTTAATCTTTAGTGTCCCTTCACTTTTTCTTGCGTACCAACACTTCTCACATATGGAATTGGTAGCAATTATCAAATTGAAATGCAATTTGCAAAATGGCAATGCAGTATGTAAAATGACAATGCATTTATGTCTTTAAATATACATTTAAAATAACATATGTGCAACATTAGGTGCAAAGTGAAAATTCAATAATACAATTGACATTTGTCCGTTCCTACACTACTTTTAATACGTATTTTGAATGCATATTTTAACACTCTTTAAGTTGCAAAATGAAAATGAAAATGCATTCCCCGGATTGAGTAATGTGTTTAAGATAGCCAAGCAAAACTGTTGCAAAATGATCATTCAAATGTTATTTTCCCTAAATGCATTAACATTCACGGGTTGAACATTTGGGATTGCATTTTCATTACACAGCGCGCCAAGTGTTGCAAAATTCAATGTGGACTTGAAAATGCATTTCGAGCTGGCCACGCCCCCTCCCCTATACAGCGTCATTGTGTGAAGGCGGAGCCATTTTCATTTTGCACCTAATGTTGCACATATGTTGTTTTAAATGTATATTTAAAGACATAAATGCATTGTCATTTTACATACTGGGCAATTCCAACGTTATGGACGTGACATTTTGCGTTATGGACGTGACATAAAAATGCTCAGAGAATTAATTTGTTACAAATATATTGAACCATCTATTTATATTTTACTAAACCCTTGTTGATAGAGTCTAAACATAAAAAAGTCAGTCTATGAACAAATTTTCTATTTTAAAAAAGGGAAATAAACATGCGTTATGGATGTGACAAAAAAAGGACGTGTTTTTTGGGAGACGATAAACTTTGTAGGATTTCTGTGAAATAAAAT
>NW_026634618.1:0-6101 GCF_024868665.1 Triplophysa rosa
ACACACACACACACACACACACACACACACACACACACACACACACACACACACACACACACACACACACACACACACACACACACACGCACACATCTTTTTGTCTTTTCTCTCTGTAAAGCTTTGGCACTAATGTAGCTGCTCCACTATCCAAAGTGTCCATTTCTGACTATAGTAAATGTTTATTTTCAAGTGCGTCAATCTTTGAGAACATAAAGGGAATACACAAACAGAATGACTTATTTTATAAGTTTTGCTCTGTTCTACAACATTCACTCTCGTTAGTTATGGGGAGCTCCGAAATTCCTTTCATTCATTTGTTTTGAAAGAGATTTCCAAGCTGTGGTGTGCAGCACGGACGCCAAGGCCGACGTTAGTATTTCGGACCTTGTCTTTCGCGGTTCCCTGACCTATAGATTAGAAGAGCGAGAGTTCACTCGCCGTCCTTTCACTGTCACTCAATAATCTTGTCCGAACGATACTGTCACAGCTAGCAGACGAGTGAGTCTTTCAAGTATACGACCGGGGCACAGTCTGCATCCCTTGATAGAGTTCCACACTGCAATTATTCCTCTTAATCAAGAATGTCTGACAGATTTTATAAGCTACTGTTGTTGAGGGAACATCTGCCGGGGTGATTGTCAGTTCTCTCGCATCAAAGAGCAACACGTCGCGCAGTGGCGCACCACAAGCAAACTTCCTGCCACTGCTGCGTTCACTATCGTACAGTGAAGTAATTTTTTGGATCACTGACCCAAATATTTCTGTGTCATCAGTACATACTAAGGAAAAGTGTTGCTGAATTAAACTTTCACGCTGGTTTGTCAACCAGCACGGGCTCTTTGTGGGATAACGTATTTGTGGGAGTTGTATTTGAATACGCTTTTGACTATAATGTGGCATGATTTTTATGCCGATCTACAAGCAAACTTACATCAGTTAGAAGTCAACATCCACACACTGCACATTTAAATCTTAAGGCTGTTTCTTTGACATCATTATATAGAAATCATATAAATGCTTGCGCTTTTCATGAGTTTTTAGTATGCACCATTTAGGTCACAAGCGCGCGAGCACACGCAAGTCCGCACACAAAATGTGTCCAATTATACTATTATAAAACAGTAGTTTGCTTCTATAGCCTGTACGGTGATTACTGATCAAAGTAATTATACTAGTGGGAGATTCTCGTAATTGGTTCCATAGCACTTATTACGGCGCAAAAATCGTATATGTATGAATACGAAAGGTTGATATAGCGGGAGGAAAAAAACAAAGGGTGTCTTTTTAGCCGTCTGTGCCTTCCCAGGTTCAGCTAATGAGATAATGTTGAAAATAAGTGGGTTGCTTATTATGGGAGACAAAGGGTGTCAGATATGTGGAAGCTACCAACATACTGAACTTCAGAGGGTAGCTCTAAGCTCATGAGGGAGAAAAACGTCAACGAATATATAAAAGTTTCTACGTGTTAACACAGAGCAAGGCTAATTTTTACAGAGAGGCTTAGCTGTAGTCTTGACAGTGAAAGCGGCACATTCAGGGGACAGGGAAACTCACCAGGAATAAAAGTGACTCGGGCGGAAATTCAGCTGCACCTCACCAAAGCCAAAGAAATATCGCAGTCACCCAGCGTTCACGCATAACACTTAACCTTATCGACTACGTTTACATGCATCATAATATTCCGCATGTGGTTCTTAACCCAGAGTCGAAGTTTTACTGGGAATTAACTTTTATTGTTTGGTTTACGAGTGCGTATGAATTCGCAGAGAACACAACGATGGCGGTAAGTGAGCGCCAATTAAAACCACAACCGCTGAATTCAGGAGTATGCAGATAATGTGCATTATCCACATAATGTTTGCACATGTTTTTTTTTATAAACTAAACAGAACTTGTGCTTGAATTTGTTTATTTTTCTTAATAAAAAATGCATAATTAGGAATATTGGTGTGCATGTAAACGAATACAATGCTTTCTTTCAATAGCATACACTTAGTAGTAATTTACTATCTCAAGTTGCACTCAAGAGGCGGCAATAAAATCATAATGTATATATCATCCCTTTTGATCCACAACAAAGCTTAATTCATTTGCCACTAATCTGTTACTAACAAACAGACACACATCATTTTTTTACTCTCTTTTTTGTTTAGATTTTTTTTTTACTTGAAGAGCTACTTTGGTCTATATCTACCGTTTGTCTACTTTACATCTACTCGGTTTCATAGAGGATGCTTCTGAAAGCTTCTGTCCTTCGCTCTAAACCTCCTTTAATCCCACATTTAAAAAAACATCACGTTTCAGCTGTCGTGAAAGGTGACATATGCTAATAATCGTCAGAATCCGTCAGCTATTCTGTTTCGGCCGTGCTCTGAGGCCTCGTTCCGAGGGCCGGTGTGGCGCTTCTACAGCTGATGCTCACTCAGGAAGGCGGAGGAACCGCCGCTCATGGACGTCTGGGGACTGGACGTGGCTGAAAAGCTGGCTAGAGGGATGACCTTGACGGGATCTTCTTTCTTGCTGCAGTGTCTCTCAAGTGTGTGGTAGAACTGGGGCCGGTTGCTCCCTTTGTCCAGATCATCTTTGGGCACTGACCTGCCGAGGGTGTGACGCCCATCTGCCTTGGTCCCCCGCATCCAGCTTTGCTGAAAACCGAAGGAGGGCAGAGTGGCGGCACCTGACGTCTGGAACTGGGTCAACGCTGGAGGCATCCAGCAACTGTCAGAATGACCCAGGATCAGACATTCCTGGGTGCAGGTCTCCGAGGCCTCGGCCAAAGCCTTCTGCAGGTTTATTTCAATAGCTGTGAAGGATGAAAAATGCAAAAGTTAGCTCAGTTGGAAACTGTACGCAAAATCAATGCAATTTTCTCTCATTATTAAAGCACTTGAATAGCATAAAAGGTTTATAGAATACAGTCTAAAAATGACCTGTAAATGTCAGCTTTTATAGAAAAATTAAAGGCAGTGATGAATCTTTAATTCATCTCATAATGAGAAAAACAACACCGGTTCTTTTCATTTGAATAGTATTCCCATGGTCCTAAATGTTTACCTACAATATGCAGTGAATTCCCCGTGGTTTAATTAAACCTTTAAAAAAAAGCTTGTGTTGTTTGCATCTGAGATTGGCTTTTTACAAATAAAGAATTCATGAACAGCTAAAAAAACACATTGTTTATTTTAATCACTGTCAACGTGCACACCTTACTTCAACTCAAAACCAGGCAATTAAGAGAAATCAAACAGAACTCGCAGTCATTCATACCGCACCGTCTACTTGTTCGCATATTTGACACGTATTAGTAACGCAGCTGCAAGAATGAAGAATGCGATCCGCAGGAAACAGTAAAGTACAGAACTTTCTTATCTCATTAAACCTGCTCTGACATCACATGTGAGACGTGCAAAGGAAAGGCCTCACTATTGAGCCTCAGTCATAAAAGCTGTCAACTCCAATAATTAGAATGTAAAACAGCGCTGGCGGAGGCAAGCAGCAGCCCCGCGGTGTCATATGGATATCTTAACCCAGTAAAAAAGCCCTCCTAAACATCACTTTGCTCCTGCAGGCCTCCACCCCGAGCTGTCATGTAGAAATTATTTAGCATATTTGCATGAGTTAAGATGTTAGAAATAATTGAAAAGGACTGGGTCTGCCTGGGTTATTTTATTTTCTACCATGAGACTGTTATTGCTGTTTTGTATTATGTTTTCCTTTTCAATCCGGAAATACACAACACAAAGTTTTAACATGTAAAAGTTTATATTTTAAAAAACATATATGTACATTTTAATCTAATATACTAAAAATATATATTTACACTTTTTGTAAATATTTATTTTGTAAATATGGAATATATATACACTGAAAAACCGCTAGTAGGATTCACTTTTTTAATACTTGTTTTTCTTAAGTAATTTATATAAAAATATAAATATATTGTAAATGTCATATATACTGTATAGCATATAAATATACACACATACATATACTTTTTAATATAATATTATTTCTATTTTATATAATCTAATATAATTCGAATTTATTTATATGCATGTATTATACTTTGAAACAAAGCCGACAGTAAATAATCCTCTCCTGTGATAATTTTTTGTAGTGATTCTCCTGGATATGTCTTGATATTCTCCTTTAAATTCTCCAGTTTATACTCTAAACACATTGCATTTCATTTTTATGCATCTTTAATAAAATATTTAAGCAAAGAGTGAAGATGGCAATTGTCCAAAGATGGACATCCTTTTTGGCCACTATATGGATGTCACTGAATAAAAACACGATTTTTACAAGACATTCAGACACCATGACTGTTAAAATCTGTGGAACATGACCATGCGATCAGCTACACCCGTGGAGGGGAATACATCATACATCCACCTAAATGACATTAGCACCAGTTGATTAAAAAAATAAAAAATTCAAAGTATATCTGATAAAAGTCTAGCATCATTTTCAACGTCAGGTTTAATGATGATGAAATATAATACGAAATACAGTAATATGACATTTTTACTGTAAAAAAGACCTCCACAATACTGTATTTTGTGTAGAATCTATATAGAAAAAAACAGAAAAAGAATTAAGAGAAAGAAACAAGAGAGAAATAAAGAGAGAGCGTCCTGGTCTGCTGTGCTACAGTGTGCCTCAGAGCATCAGTGCATAAATCAGTGGAGCGGTAAACGTGTCACCTTTCAAAGGGTCACTAACTTCATTAAGGAAAAATGATGCTGCTCACTCACTCTCTGAGCAAGCAGAATGAGTCTTGGCCAGGTCGCTCTCTGAGCAGGCCGTAAATCAGCCCAGAGCTGCTTTGAAAATTGGAGGTGTCTTTTCGAGCCATTGTTCTTTTGAGGACCAAGCGCATCATGCCACACTTTACAGATTCATGCATGAGGCCGCATGTACCGTAGCAGCCCAATGCATTCACTCAGGATCACGCAGACACGTCAGCATGTGTGTGCATGTGTTTAGTAGGTAATAACCGCAAAGAGCGGAGAGAGTGTGTGTGTAATTACATTATGTGAAAGGTGCTTCGGAACCGCACCACTTTCCGGCGTACAAAGGCACAGCACGAGCTGTCAGTGGCGCAGTGTCAACAGCCAGGAGAGCTGCTATTTTTTGCATGTGATATTTCACATTAAACAGCTCCAAAGATGCAGTCCATAGCCTATCAGTTTCTCCTCTGTGGGGACCGGTATAGCTTGACTGATGTGTATGACAGCACTGAATGCTTTCGCCAGCCGGAGGCAGAGACGCTGTTTAAGTGCTTTTTGTATTCAGTGGGAATCGCTTCTCTCCCGTTGAGCTTTTAAAAAGGATCAGACCCCACGCGCTCAGGTCTCAACACGCATAAACGCTTGTTGGCAAACCTTGCATTTGGGGGTGAAATATTTTTTAATTCCATCACAAAGATCTCCTGCTGATGGCTTTGTAAAATTGAATGCCACGTGGGCCAAATGATTATTTACATTATCGCGAGATATACTCTTAAAATGTCAAACCTATTTACTCGGAGAGTAATAGGGGTTCTAATAACAGCTCGCATTTAAAGCAAATTGTCTGTAGATTGAAACATTTTGCAAAATGGCCAGCGGTTATTGATTCGGGCCTGGGTTGATTCAGACTTGTAATTACAGCAGTGCGAACAAGCTTGAAGATATTTTCAATCTTCCCCGGCAAACATTGTCCGACACTGTTGTCAGAGATTGGCCCGCACGCTGATAATCAGATAGCTCCCGAATTACGTACGGCAAAGGCCTTGTCTTTTGTTCAAAGACCTTCATTTAATTGTTCTTTAAACAAAAGAAAACAGTCTTGATCTTTTTTACCCTATGAAGTTAACACACTAGAAAGTAAGCATTGAAAGCTGAACATTGTGGAGTTTGTGAAATCTCGCTATCTGCAAAGACGTACCAGACTGCACGACAGTGCTATCCTTGGGGAAAGAAAAAAACAACAAGAAAAACTCCTGAAGTGTTCGGAAAAACAAACAATTAACAATAACCAATAAAGACTAGTTTAGGATGTGACATATGGCATTTCCCAAAACAAAACACAAACAGTATTTGCGAGAATTGAAC
>NW_026634619.1:0-6055 GCF_024868665.1 Triplophysa rosa
CTTATTCCGTGGTACATAATGAAAATCTATAGTGTTTTCCAATGTTCAAAAACATCATCATACAACTCAGAGCTTCCCCTCTTAAATCTCAAATGAGAAAATCTCATGTCACTCATGTCACAGTTATTTCTCTTCTATACGAGTGAATTTTGACCTGCAAAGCTATCGTGTGGACTCAGATGAATTTCAACATGTTTATGGTCCTTCATAGAGAGTCATTTTGAAACAAAAGTGAACATTCCTTTAAAATTACAGAATTTGATGAACATACTGTAACAGTTTCGTAATATTTGTCATTGAATATTCAGCAGGAGATTCAAATATTAATATCTAATATGTTAATTCTTTTTAAGACCTTTGTGTGTTTTAAAGACAAACAAACATCATCATCACCATAATACAACAGAGCATATAGAAATCAGTTCATTATAAATAAATAAAGTTAATCATGTAATTAAAGCTGTGTGTTTTACCGGTGCGAGCGCGCGCGCGTGTGTGTGTGTGTGTGTGTGTGTGTGCGCGCGCGGCAGAAAGGAAGTAAATGGGATCATTATCAGGGCTCATCTCTGCTGGAGATGATGGGTGTCTGGATCTTGGCTGGTCTCAACAGACACAACTACATGTCAGGCGCTGGTAACAAATGGTTCTGCTAAATCAATCTTTAATTCGCCGCCAGCCTTCGGCTAATGTGGAGTCTTGTTAGAGTCTTAGCCTTTTATTGGCTCTGTCAAAGTTTAGCCATTATGTAGCAGATCCATCATTTCTGGATGTGGTCAGTAATGAATTGTGTGCATCAGCGTCATTAGAGGTTTATGAACCGACGGCTTCCACCTATTAAACGGAGCTATTAAAGAGCCTCTTAATGTTCACCCCGTTTAATGGTGAGAAATGGACGAAAGCCGTCACGGGAGAAAAATTACTTGATTTTGATTCATTAGATGAACACTCATTTATGTGATCCTAAATGATTGCTTTCTAATATACTGTTTGCTCACAGAACAACAAAAGGAGGGGATGTCTTCATTGTGAAATCCAGCTTGTGTGTTTGTGAGAGCTAATTTTCATGGACAAGTTATGGACATCTGTCTGTCTGTGTGTGTGTGTGTGTTCATGTTTGTATATCCCGGTGGGGACCTAAACCTGAACACACACACACACACCAACACATGGGGACTCGTGTCACTGTGGGGACCAAAATTGAGGTCCTCATTGGCACAAAAGCTAATAAATTGTACAGAATGATAATTTTTGAAAATCTAAAAATGCAAAAAGTGTTCTATGATCTTTAGGTTTAGGGATAGGGTTAGGGATAGGGGATAGAATATACAGTTTGTACAGTTTACAACTCATTACGCCTATGGACTGTCCCCACGGAGATAATAAACCAGACATGTGTGTGTGTGTGTGTGTGTGTGTGTGTGTGTGTGTGTGTGTGTTTGTGTGTGCGTGTGCGTGCGTGCGTGCGTGCGTGTGTGTGTGCGTGTGCGTGTGTGTGCGTGCGTGTGTGTGAATCTTTACTGAAAGATCTGTGCTGTCTGTCTGTCTGCTCTCTCTCTCTCTTTTACACACACACTATTATTCATATTCAGTGTTGGGCAAGTTACTCTGAAAAAGTAATTAATTACTATTTACTAATTATTCAATAGTGTAATTAGATTACTTTACAAATTACTCTCTCCAACAAGTATTTAATGACTTATTACTAATTACTTTCTATATCCTACATCAACCTTGATTTGTTAAGTGATTCAAAGAAAGACATGTAACGGCTCTTTTCATTCATTCAAATAAATAATATAAAACTACATAAAGTACTCTTATTAACTGACCAAAGTATTACAAATGTGAGAATTCTACATTAAAGCACGGATTTTAAAGTTAGACTTTGAATTTTGATGTCCATTCCTTGCACACACACATATATTACACTAAGTATTTAGTTTAATTACATCAGAAGTAACTGTATTTAAATTACAGAAAAAATAGAGTAATTCCTTCCTTTACTTTTTCAAGGAAAATGTAATTAAATTACAGTAACTAATTACTTAGTAACTAGTTACACCCAACACTGTTCATATTATGATTTATATTCCTCATTGACCTCTGTTGTTTTATATTGAAATTTATTATTTTACCCAGAGGAACATCTGTATTGCCCAGGTTCTGCTCTTTTTGATTTGATGGAGTTTTCGGTTTCAATAAAGTATAAAGTTTCAGGTGTTTCTCCTAAAATTGTTCAGAAGAAATAAAAAGAGAAACAAATGAGACTGTAATTGAGACTGTAATTTCCTAAAATCTTTACAAATCTTTGCTTGTGACATTTGTGAGATTTCTGACTCTTTTTCTCAGGAAAAATATCTGAGACACGTAAGGGATAATCCACAGCTAGCCGTGCGTTAAAGCATTTTAATGCACGACGTGGAGGCCAAGAACCACCAGACGTGAAGCGGAGGTGCATGAAAACCCTTTAACGCATGGCTAGCCGTGGATTATCCCGCTTATACCATGGTCATTTTCCACTTCAAAGCTGTTATTGATGTTTACAGTGTCATTTTAGATCAAACAGGTGAAAATTACAGTTATTTTCATCAGTTAATTTCAAATGTAATCAAACTGACTGGAGCTACCTGTGCGTTAAAGGGTTTTAATCACACCTTCCAGCCAATCAGAATCCAGTATTCAAACAGACCATGGTATAAATGAGTTTAACACAGGACAGCTCGTTGATGTCTTAATGTCATCTGAATCTACCTATCTATCGATCAGCACCCATCCCACTGTCCCGTGTCTCTCTCGCTCTCTCTCTGTGTTCTGGTAGTAAGGTAAAGAGCAGCGCTGTTGACCAGGGGAGAAAAGACAAAGGCCCAGCAGCAGGTCCATTCTTCCCCAGACCCAATACCACCTGCAGGGTCCGGCCCTCTCCTGAGCAGCCCAGCTCCACTCTCCAAATGGTGATTAATCGTGGGGGGTCGAGGGGGGCTCGGTCCCTGACGCGGCCATAATGCCGGTCACCAGAGTTCGGATTGGCCAGCAGCGATCAGTGGGCGGATGTCCACAGAAGATGGATGACCTCGGCAAGGCCTCGGCCCGCTGTCATTAACACCAGAAAAAAAAACAAGCAACAACAACAGACAACAAAAAGAAAGGGAAGCTCGGTGTGAGGGACACCAGGTTTGTGTGTGGGAATAAATGAGCATCTTGACATTAGCCGACGTTCGAAAGACACAACTTTCCCCGGCGCTCCAACGATGCTGTACTTCTGGAAGTTTGCGATGGTTTGCGTTCATCAGCGGAAAGAAGAGCCGAGATTTTCTCTGACAGTTACAAATGAAGCCGCGATTCATTATTTTCCAGGGAATTCGCTCTTCTGCAGACGAAGATGGAGATCCAACCGTAGCGTCACTGCCCATTTGGATGGAGATGAATCAAGGCACTTTAGCCCTGACAATCACATCAGCCAGGCTATCGGACTCCCCTCTACTCCTGGCGGACGGATCCGATGTGGTGCGGAGCGGGTAATAAACGCTCCTACAGAAACCCCATTAAGGCTGGTCTCTAAAGACCGCCTCATTAGCATACCGGAATATTCCCCCCGTTTGTGTAATTCTATCAACTCTTATTGCTTCCACCATCCTATTCTTAAATGACGCTAATAACGTGGAAAGTTTAGCCGTATAAATGAGGGTGTTCGCGCGCTTTTGCGGCTCGTGTTTGTTTTAATCCGGGGTCTGGTTACCTCATTCGCGGCCCCCCTAATGACCCATCGCTGTTAATTAAACACAGTGGGAGGAGGGGGGCGAGGGGTGAGGGGGGGGTTTGGTTGCCGCGTTTCTCCTTTGTTCTCGTATCGAGACGTCTGTGTGTCGTTTCTCTGAAATTAAAGACGGATTGGATAATAAACGTGTTATTACGCCATTATAAGCGTGTCATCCACAAATCGTGATCTATTGACTGTTACATTAAAAATGACCTTTCATCATGTTTATCTGTGAGATAAAAGTCACTCAAACTCAGTCGGCAAACTTCACCTGCAGGGTAAATACAAACATGTAAATATAAATAACAATAACACAATATATATTTCTCTAGAGACACGGGACAAAACAGGCCGTTTTCAAACTTAACTTACACTGTCGCTGAAACAGATGCAATCACAAGAGCTGCATTTTACACTTGGCATATAGAAGTGTGTATTAGCATTAGAGAGAACATAAGAGCGGAGCGCTCACCTGTAGACCTGTAGTCTGTTTTACAAGCAGCGTAACAGTTCAACGAGCGGAGGCTTCACTCACCGGAGGCCAGGGGCATGTTGTCACGCGATTTACTCCACTTATCATTTACGTTTACTTCCTTAGGGCACATATTGCCTAAGAACAAGACAGAATGAATTCACGACCCCCTGTCTAACAACAATAGCAGGGCGTGTTGGCATCTACACAGGATGAGATGTCCATCAGACAACTTTTAAACAACATTCAGAGAACAAAGAACACATATGTAATCACGTGTGAAGTATATGTGGTTTAGGGGATCACAGAGTGGCAATGTGCCAAACGTTTCTTAAAGAAATATCATGTCCGTCGAATGCTGTTGTGATGTTTGTCTTTGTGATTGTATATGAACACATGTAAAGACTAGAAAGAGCCTAGTTGCTAGATTGCCGGATCATTTGGGAAGTGGAAACGGGCTACGGTGTTTCACTTGGTAATTTCTTGAGGTGTCAGCGGGACGGTGTTGTAGGCTCTTGCGCTGTGGGTTTTTCTTTTCTCGCACAACATCCTGTGAATCCCTCATGACTTCAGTGCATGAATGTCCCTCATACAGTAAAAGTACAGACCGGGCAATTTTCTCTGACGTGCGCTGCCATCTTGTTTTGCTCAGGGAGACAAAGAGGCAGCGATTGATGGCTTTGTTTGAGCAGACGAGCTCTTGACAGGCCACCTCCGTATTGAAAGCACCGGCTTCCTCTCGCAGGCCCGGCTCAGGACGAACGGTCAGAGCCGTGCTTTAGCCTGCGAGTTAATTTTTAACCAGGTACAGGAACTGACGTTGTGCTTACGTAGTGGAAGCGTCCCCCCGCGTGTCCGGATCGTCCGTCTCTCCTGACAGCCAGCTCCACTTAGCTTGTTCTCAACTTGTAACGCGCCATGTCCAATTAGCTCTCGGGGTCTTCCATCTTCATCACTAAAGAGAGGAGAAAGCAGCGGGCCAATGGAGGCGATCATGACGGAGGAGGCCTTGATTGGACAACAAGATGTCCTGCAGGCTCTCTCCAGCCCGAGTCAGCTAATCATCAACCGCACGTTCAGTGAAAGTCTGTGGCCGGACAGGAAGCGTCACGCCGGGCCCACAGCACCAGGCCGTGGAGATCAGAGACACGCTGCCATTGTCTCTCACAGCTCGTTGATGAATTTCTGCTGATGAAGACCTCCTCTCCTCTGTGTTTCAGCAGGAAATGATGTCCGTGAGATTTATCAGAGGACAGACTTTTATCAATGGCAAAAACTGTAAATCGTGTCTTGGTCGTTTATTTTCATTGACAGAGTTTTGTGTTTGTTAAAGGAACACTTCGCCCGAAAATGAAAATTCTGTCATGAATTACGCCCCTCTAGTTGTTCCAAACCTGTATACATGTTTACCTGTATAAAAGCCTGTAATTCATTGTAATCAGTAGTATGGTTAACTGATTTGTTATCAATATTGTTACTGTAAATCAAAAGACTGTTTAAGATTAAGAATACTCAAACACAACCCTCGATCATGGAGAGCCGGAAGGGAAGAAACGTCTTCATGAGAAGAATGTAAGCATGCTGAACCCCCACACCTAACACAACCAACCGTTTTACAACATTTCACTTTTTTAAGTTACTGTACATGTTTATAATTGTCAGTAAAGAGAATTTCAAAATAGCATGTGTTGAAAAGGTGTAAAAACATTACGCCCGTGTCTGACCCCCCCCAAAATGTGTGTGTGTGTGTGTGTGTGTGTGTGTGTGTGTGTGTGTGTGTGTGTGTGTGTGTGTGTGTGTGTGTGTGTGTGTGTGTGTGTGTGTGT
>NW_026634620.1:0-5973 GCF_024868665.1 Triplophysa rosa
ATGTAATAACCAGCGTACCACCATTAGATACGTACCTTGTTACCTGGGACTTATTGGTGGCAGACAATTAACAATTGGTTAATAAAAATAAGAGATAACAGGAAAATACCTGATTGGTTTCAGAAGAGACCACCTTTCAGAAATTTTACTATAGCTATAGATTGGAAAACACTTGGTTTTTAGATGACTTGGAACATCTCACTTTGTTTGGCTCGAGCAAATAAAGTTAACTCCTCGACACCCGGACCTTCTTAGTCTGAGAGATTTTTTTGAACTACAAGACTGAAATTTTTCCACAACATGAACTGGGAAAATCTCTATTTTAACTATTTAAACCCTTTCTAATACAGAACTATGAACAGTCATGCTTGATTGTTGTGATTTACCACAGGCCAGTGTTGGTTAGGTTAACAAAGTCATTTTTTCTAGCACATTCCTCTAATGTGATTTTCACAATATTTTGATCAGTATTGTAATTTCTCATTGAATATAGCCCACACTCTAAAAAAATGGTTCTTAAAAGGTTCTTTAACGATGGTAAAGGTTCTGTATAGAACCTTGTCTTCTGAAGAACCCTTTTTCTGCTGAAATGGTTCTTTGCATTGGGAAAGGGTTCTTTATTCCCGCCTATTTTGGTTTAAAGTAGATCAGTTATTTAGAAGCTGCCTCCTGATTGGTTGTATGTCCTGAATCAAAGTCCTGATTTAACAGTCCTGCTGAGGTGCCTACAGACTGATACACCACACAGGTAAGTCTGTTTTTAATCATATATTTTTGTTTTTTATAATTTAAGATATTCTATGGTTATATAATATATGGGAATCTGCTTTACCAATTATTCAGGATAGTTAAAATGTATGTACTCTACTTAATATTTAAAAAAAAAAGTATTACATTAACAATATTATCCTAGCATCAATCATTATTTACTTCTACTGGCTGAACTTACATAAACCATTCACCAAAAGTATTTTCATGCACATTATCTTGATGTTTCTTCAACAGTATGTTATTCAACATGTATTTAGGTTTGGTTATTGTGTGTTGGTCTGATAAATGTAATGCATTTGTGTATTTAATCTGTTAAAATATTAAATTTGCAGTTGTTATTGAACATTGGTTTTTGTGTTGAATGACATTTTGGTTAGCGGATTTAACGATTATAAACCACAGACTGACCGTGGTCCGCCAGCAAACATTAATGATAAACCAGCAGCTTAGCAGCGGAGGTGCTTAGCACCCGCAGGTGGTTCCTGCCGGTGGACCGCCAACTTTGCCGCCGGTGGCCCGCCAACTTTGCCACCGGTGGCCCGCCAGCCTTATGTTAGCTGGGTAATATGTGACGTAATGGTCACTGAACGAATCAGTGAACGAGTCTGAATGAATCATTTTGGTGAACGAACTGAAAAAGAACGAATCACTCAAATGAATCAAAATTCCCATCACTAGTCCATTTATAATAATAATAATAATCATGATATTGTGTCACATTAGCCCTCACTTATTGGCTGAAAGACAGTATTTACTGCTTTACTGAATCATAACAAATTGTACATCACTATAAAGTTCTAATCCTCTAAAATAAACACCTGTCCGGTTTATTATAATATAAATTATGTAGAAACAATAATTGATCTAAAATAATTTCTCAATTATTTTTTGTGATTTTTTTGGTCAGCAGTAATCTGCCAAGTGTCATTTTCTTTAAAAGGGAACTTTAGGGCTGCATTTTAAATTACCAATTTATTAAAACCATTTAAGTTTGGAATGTGAATATTTTATGTATATTCTACATCCATTTTGTGACAGTTAACAGGCTAATATTGAACTTCATTTTATTTGCAATGGAGAACAGAATGAAAGGAGAATATCCGCTGTATACAGTGCTGTTTTCTTTTCAAATGTTTCCATGTGTACAGCGCATCTGTGGCTAACAACAGCCTTAAATAAAGATACAATTGTTATAACCACTCTTATCCTCGGGTACTGGACGTATTAAACTGTGGTTATGGAACTTTTTTTTATTTCCAGTGAATACAAATCAAGCGGTTTAAAAACTTTTGAAACTACATGTTATAAAAATAAATAACAGTCATATGCCGCTGAATGACCGGGTTTCACAGATACAGCTGCTTAAACTTTTTAAGACATTATGGGCTTCTTTATGTCTTTATGTCATAGACACACAAACAATAACATGTTAGTTTTTTGGATATCAGTGCCTGTATCACGAAGCTGGTTTGGGTTTTTACCCAGGAAAGTCCGCTTTTAGTATGAGCATCCTCCGAGTTTTCGGCCTCAAGAAGGTGAATTGGTTTTGAGCCGGTTTCGTTGCCATGGTAATTTAGGCTACACGGCTAATCTGCTCTGGAGCAGGTTTTATTCTGGGTTAGAGATTGCAAACCAAAACTGTGAGAAAGTGACGTAAATCTGAAACAGTGAAGCCACTCCCCATGTATCTCTCGCTCCAAATTAAAAAAAAGTTTAAAAAAGTCTTATCTCCAAGGGAGTATCCAGAAAAGTCTGTAGCAATGTCCCCAAAATGGTAGATCACAAAGTTGACTCAAGATCATATATGTTCCCAAAAATGGTAGCAATCCAAACAGAAGATTACGGAGTTAACTCAAGCTTACATATGTTCAGCCTTCATGGTAACATAACAAAAAGTCCTTCTATAAAACACAAATGAACTTCAATCAATAATCAGAAATAAATCTAACATATTTTAGGAAAATTACAACAATGATCTTTTACAAGAACATCAGCATTCAAATGAATTCCAATAAACAACAGATTACTTACATTTGGGCTTGAAACAAACTGTTTCCCAAAAAGGACTAGTAGTAGTAAAAACCAAGTCACCATGCTTCCTGAGCAGTAGCCATTATATTTTCTTCTACTACACCCCCTTATTTTATCTAAACATTGAAAGTCTTTAATCCCCCAGAGGTACGGAAAGTAATTGCAGTTTAAGAAAAAAAAGGTAACAGACCGAAGACTGTTACACCAGCACAGAGCTCGCAAGTATCCAATTCTATATATAGAATAGCTGCGTTAAGTTTGTTCCTCTTTGTTAAAGATGATTTATATTGGTGTTCAGAAATCGCTGCCATGCGCGCTCTCTCTCTCTTTCTCTCTCCGCGCTCCCTAGCGCGTTTGTGTTTCATTGTTTTGTTTGTATTTATGCGATCGTCATTATGTTTTCCATGTAGAGTAGAGTTTAATAAACAACCATATATATTCACCTGTAAGGGGTTTTCTGTGTTCAGCTCATACAGGTGCTGGTCATATAATTAGAATATCATCAAAAAGTTGATTTATTTCACTAATTCCATTCAAAAAGTGAAACTTGTATATTATATTCATTCATTACACACAGACTGATATATTTCAAATGTTTATTTCTTTTAATTTGATGATTATAACTGACAACTAATGAAAACCTCAAATTCAGTATCTCAGAAAATTAGAATATTACTTAAGACCAATACAAAGAAAGGGTTTTTAGAAATCTTGGCCAACTGAAAAGTATGAACATGAAAAGTATGAGCATGTACAGCACTCAATACTTAGTTGGGGCTCCTTTTGCCTGAATTACTGCAGCAATGCGGCGTGGCATGGAGTCGATCAGTCTGCGGCACTGCTCAGGTGTTATGAGAGCCCAGGTTGCTCTGATAGTGGCCTTCAGCTCTTCTGCATTGTTGGGTCTAGCATATCGCATCTTCCGCTTCACAATACCCCATAGATTTTCTATGGGGTTAAGGTCAGGCGAGTTTGCTGGCCAATTAAGAACAGGGATACCATGGTCCTTAAACCAGGTACTGGTAGCTTTGGCACTGTGTGCAGGTGCCAAGTCCTGTTGGAAAATGAAATCTGCATCTCCATAAAACCAACATTATTTGTCATGTTGTTTGTTAGGTTATAAACAGACCCTACACATTTTGGTCCATCCAGTTCCTATACCTTATTTGGTTGTAACAGGTGTCTTATTGTGCACTATATAAAGATGTGTCTTCCATATAGTTTCTATACCCTATTTGGTTGTAACAGGTGTCTTACTGTGCACTACATAAAGACGTGTCTTCCCTGAAATAAATGAGTTCAAAAGCTTGATGCCTCTCTGTGTCTTTTTTTTGTGCTCCCAGATCTGCAGAAGAATTCTCTCACAACATCCAACCTATTTCTGATTTGATTTTACTGGTGATTCAAAACACAGAAAGAAACTGAGTGTTCGTAAGGAACTAGAAATTTAACAAGTGGGGGCTCGTCCGGGATTAATCATCGGTAATCCGGCGAAATTTTGATAATTCTGTGTTTTGAAGACCGCGCTAGACTGAAAGACGTTCTACGGGTATCCAGCAGTATCACACAGGTAAGAGTTTTTTTTATAACCTTCATGTGATATAATGTTGATGGCAGTTTCCGCATGTTTGTGTTGGGATTCTGCAGTTGCGTGTGACACTCCGTGACGTTAACCGAGCGCCAGGTTTCGTCCTTTGACGGCGAGAGGCACATGACGCATGCGTATTTTGATATATTGACTTTATTACATACTTGTAATAAGTAAAGAAAAAAAAGGAGTTGGATTTTGTGGGGGAAGTTTTCGTCTTTTCTTTTCTAACATTTGCTTTGTTCATTCGTTGAGTATGGGACAAGAAATATCTAAACCACTACCATCTGAAAACGGTAGATTTTATGTTCAGAAATTACAAGGGTTATTGGACACAACCATTTGTTAATAATTTGGCTGGATGGTCTGAAAGGGCCGGACTGCAAATTGACAAATATCCCAGATTCGGTTCTTTTAAGAACGATGATATGGAGTTAATGAAATACACGATTAAGGCTGGATGGGGTGATCCCCAATGGGATTATAAATACATGTGCGAATCTTATGAAATTTGGCACGTTTGGCTCGTGTAACGACTGCAAATTTAATGCAACAAACTGTTGAAGATTTTTGCAAACGCATTCGTGAGTTAGATGCATCTGGTGGTTTCACTTCTTTTCTGTTTAAGTCGAAACAGGAAGTTATGCTGGCAGCTTCTCAACAGCAAATGGCTGCAGTGTCTGTGCGTACCAGAGGGAACCAAAGGGGCGGACCTCAATATAATCGGGGCCCCCCTCAGGGAGGTCTTAAAAGGTACGGGGTGTGTCGTTACTGTGGCAAATCAGGCCACTAGGAGAGAGTGTAGATTGAAAAAGGAACATGATATCGGACATCTGCCTCGAGCACAACAGATCAACCAAACTCAAGCACCACTATATGGCAGTGGTTCTGCTGATCAATACCTGGTGTCTTGGGTGAACAAGAGGGGTGAACAAAATAATTCAAAACATGCTTAGTGGTGCCCACAGAGCAATGTCAGTCCAGATGCACAGTCAATGATTTGTTTTTCTTTTAGCAATCGCACGGATGAACTACCCATTGAAAATTTAGAAGTAAATGGGGTAGATTACTCATTTTTAATCGACACTGGTGCTACGTGTTCATCTCATTCTGCTAAATTTTTTGAAGGGCCTATCACAAATCGTACTATGCGCTCTGTTGGGGTTTCAGGGACTGAAGTTATTTGTCACATGACACCTGCAAGGGAAGTTAGGTAAATCGTGGAAAATTGTCCATTCATATAGATTGCCATCGGTCGACTAGGCAGACGAAGGGCTCGTATACCTGAATTGTACGCCAAATTCTCGCTAACTCTTATTATGATTGGGAATTTTTTCCCTTATCGGAGTTTAGGGGCCGTTTTTCCGGAGAGGCATCGTACGGACGCCACAAGGGGTGGCAAAGTGCTGCGGGCGTGGACCCTCGCGCCACAAAGTGCCTACTCATCCCCTCACCACCTAATCTTCATCACCGCGTGCACGAGGAGCCTTTCGCTTCCCCCTGACCACCTAACTCTGCCATAGTCTTCCTCACGTCCGCAGCGCGCCTAGACTTGCTAGTTTGCTGCCCCTTGCTGCCTATTC
>NW_026634621.1:0-5906 GCF_024868665.1 Triplophysa rosa
GTGTGTGTGTGTGTGTGTGTGTGCGTGTGTGTGCGTGTGTGTGTGTGAGAGAGAGAGAGAGAGAGAGAGAAAGCAAAACTGAGCCACGAGAATGTGTGGGAACTTACATGTGCACTTAGATGATGATGTCAACTTTCCCTAAGTCTGAAAAATGTCAACAGATGCACAATTTTTTTTCCCTCAGAAATGTTGTCTATAGAATTATTAGTGCAACCTTCCATATAAACACACAGTTCCAGTGATTTTTTCACATCAGGATGATTTGATATAGGGCTGCGTCAGAAAGAAACATGCAAATTTGGATAATAAGGGAGTTTTGCCCACCATTTGCAAGAAGCATTTCCGAGTAAACACTCTGAAATATTAAAACACAGATGAAATAAACCCCCAGATGTCTGTAATTTTGGATGCACAGAAGTTTTGATTATAGAATCAACACACATTTTCCATTATTTACATTTACATGCATGGGTGGATTTTGTCATGTTATGTTATTTTATGTTAAGGCCCATCCACACTAAATGATAACTATAAAGTTCAAAAATGGTTAAACTTTAGTTAAAGTCTATTCAAATTTAAAGTGCCCTTGCATTTAATAATTAAAAAGTTGTTCGGATTATTGGTGTTGATCCTAATATACTTGCAGTATATTATTATTTTAATCTTAATAGTAATTTTTCTTGGTGTGAACGGCCTTTGTGGAGAATTTCAATTTTAAAACATTACACATTTTTATGGCTCTCAGTTTCTATTTTAAATAAACCCACACCTAAACAACAAAAACAACTGAACCGGATTCTTGCTTTCCATGTCAGTCAATGGTCATTTTCTCATCTGTTCTTGGCTCAAGCTGTAACACAGGCTGCACTTCTGTTGTTAGTTTTTACTCAAAAGTCTGCTCGCACACACACATGCAACAACTTATGAATTGCTTTGGCAGACTCTAAAAGCACACGAGACAGAAAACACAGCCGCACACTTTACCCCTTGAACCAAACGGCACAAACCCAACGACACAGTCGCCGTTTCCTCTGTAGCTCCTTTAATCATTCTGAAACATGAGAGCGTTTAAGAGAGGTCATAAAAACAACACAGCCTCACAGGCGAGAGAGAATACGCCGTTTATCTATTAAGTTCCTGTGTCATGGTCTTTAAGGCTCTTTTATCTGCGCCGAAAACAAAAGCTGGATCTTTGGTTTCGGCGGCAGGATGTGTGTGTGATCAAACGGGTACGACTGGCGTAAAACTAGTCTAGATTTAAGAGGTTTGTCATTAGTGATTAAGCTTATCAGGAGAGGCGTCACTGGTGTGTAATTCTTCACTGTGATAAGAGTTTCCTTCTCTGATGTTCTAGATATTTCCCACAGTATCATATCCTCAACATAGAGCTGCACAGGGCTACTTAAAGGCTTCACAAGTGGTGCTTTGGCAAAGAGTTTACAGTATACAGTCTATTTTAGGGGTAGGTTGTAAATTTTCCAGTCGTCCAATTGAACTGTTGCAAAAGTCTGCTTATAACAGCACAGCAAAAGAAAATATACTTTACCATAATACGCATTTCTTAATCAGTAACGTTTATTATGTTGGCAGGACGAAGCCAGCATTTTGTTATTGTCAAATTTGGGGCGACTTGGCCCAATCCTGCAATCTGTTCTGATTTAGTGTGATGGGTTTTCTAAATGATTGGACTTACTAAATTTCCTGTAGTTAAAAATCAAATCGCCCCTATAATGCAGCAAACCCTGGCAACCAGCCAGAACACCATAGTGACCACTAGGATGTATAACACAATATACAGATATGATAATATTGTAAATAAAGTAAAACTGCCTTTTCTAAGATGTTTATCAGATGTTTTTACACAACATATGTTTTCCCGATCTTTAGCAGACATCTTACAGACATATCAGTGCTATTTGGGAGCCCCGCGATACCCTAGTAACCAGCCAGAACCCCCCAACAACTACTTAGCAACACCCTAGCAACCGCCTAGCAGGACCTTAGCAATGCTAGCAAAGCATAGAAAATCTGCAGTGGTTGACTTTTATTTAGTCCAGCTCTGAACTCTGTTGGTGAACCACCACCAGGTTGTTTGTGTGTAGTTTGTCGCACCACACAGTGTTTTGTTGACAAACCACATGCTATTGCAGTGGAGGAAGAATCTGGGTCAGGCGCAGGCGAAACCAACAATCTGACCTGTTTAGACCTCCTGAAGTTCAAAGACAGTATGACCAAAGATTCACAGAGACAGATGTACTGGAAATATTTTTTTGCGTGCGTGTTTTCTGTACAGACAGTCAGAGACGGACTCTTTCGTGCAATTATTTAAAAGGTTTTTTTTTATTGTGGAAAGAACTACATGAGATAAACCCAGCCAAAAAATATTTTTTAAAAATGTGACTTTTCACGTCTATGTGCAAAATACTACTGCAAAATAAATAACAACATGGATCAGATTGTATGCTGATAGTTAAATGTGTGGCCTTGTGAGACTAGTTGTGCCTTATCAGGTCCTTAGAGGGGAGAAAAGAGAAAGACTTGCATTCATTATTGATTATGGGTGTGTCTTTTTTGCAAAATTATTCTAATGCACTGAAATGTTCCCCTAAAAACCCCACAATGCAACACATAAACCAGGAAGCATCAATGCTTACTATGTTCCCTTACCGTCACATTTTCAGAAGCCTCTCAGACTCAGATTACAAGTGCCAACTCAATAAACATCATAAAATGGCATAGCAATAAAAAAAGACAAATCTTTAGTATATTTTAATACATAAACACACTAGACACACTGCTAAACAGGTAGGGAACACAATCTGTTATGTACATTTCACATTCATAAAATGGATTATTTATAAAAACGTTCTTTAAATAGCATTAAAAATCATGTCAGAGAGTTATCTGTCCTGCCTTTTGTTGATCAATTTAAATACCAGTTGTGACGGTTCACGACGTGCCATGCCACTTCACTGACAAATTACGCATCAGTGTCCCAACGTATACTGAGCCCCAGTGTCCTTCCCAGTGTTCCAACACAATGTAGACAAAAAAATCCTGATTCACCCCACACCCATACTCTGTTTTTGAGGACACACTTTTTTGTTCACACATTTTTTCCTGACTCAAACGTGACAATGCCAATGAATCATAAATCACACTTTAGCCAACTAGTGCTGTTCAGTTCCCAGAAAGGCTGAGAGTCATCTTTTGATTAACTGCTATTCACTACCTCCACCTTTCATGACATCATCACGGCTCCTGCTACATCACACAAGTTAACACAAGCCGCTACGATGTGTCTCCACAAGTGTATTCAAACCTGCACACATTTACACAACACACATACAGTATTTCAGTTTAGATGAGTCAACTGAAGAGTTTGTGTGCATGTGGGTGATATTATTATGCATATTTCCTCTCAGTTTCCCCGAGTGTGTGAAATATTGAGAAAAGTGGGTGGGTGAGAAAGGGGCTAGAGTCACTAATGGGTGTAAGTCATTTAGGATATTGCCCCGAAGCCAATGTAATAATTGTGAGGTGCAGTTCCAGGTGTTCGTCTGACAACACAGTACACGCAATACATTTCTTTGTAGGGTTGTTGTTTGGAGGTAGTCTTTGTAATGCAACAGTCGCTGGATATGACTGAGGTGAGTAAAACCACAATATCAATGACTACACAAGTCTCCCCCAAATAAAGAAACGTTATCTAAGCCTAAAAATGTAACTAACATTGATAACCATGCTGTTGACAGGTGTTTCAGGAGGATAAGCAACTGATCTCTATGTTTGGAGTCATTGATGTTTATACACTGAGGGGAAGATGAGGTAATCATTTTCCATGTGGGAAAATGCTTATGACTCATTCACCTGGATCAGGTAAATTGCAAAGTAACATCAAGAACTCCACCCTTGCTTTCATCAAACTGTTTTTCTGGCACTTTGTTTGCTAAGGTCTGCTGGAGGAGGCAGTAGAAAACAAAACTAGTTCTTAGAGCAAAACAAACATGCATTTGAAGTTACTGTTGCAGTCAAGCAGAACTCCAAATGTTTTTTCAACAGTCTGTTTTTTCATAAATATTAATGCTATCCGAGGTCAAACAGGTAAAAATTCAGCCATTATTTACGCTCTTGTTGCTTAAAACCTTTATTGGACTCTTTCTACAAGAAGATATTTTGTGAAATGTCTCAGTGGTTTTGTGTCCATCCAATGGAAGTCATTGGGGTCCAATGTTGCTCAGTTACCAACATTCTTAGAAATATATTTTTTGTGTTACATAGAAGAAGGAAAGGTTTGGAATGACATGTGAATGAATAAATGATCAAAGAACTTCTATTTTTGGGTGAACCGTCCCTTTTTTACCAAGACTTCAATACAATTGCTATCAAATAAAGACATTTAATCTAAAAACTTTGCAGTGCAATTATCAAGTATTTTAGTCCTTTCATTTTAAGAAAGAATGGACATTTTTATTACATTGATTGCACTTGCTGAATGTTAAAAGTGCGATCATTTCAGATTTCAACACAACACCCAAATCCTTCAATTTTACAAATTCGCTTGTCATTGGCAGGCCCACGTGAAGATTTTGGCACAAAAGTAACATTTAATCTAAAAGACAAAAGCAACAGGTTTTTACTTGCTCATTTCAGATTTCAACACAACACCCAATTCCTTTTGTTTTCCAAATTCACTTATTATTCGCAGACCTTCGTGATGTTTTATATTCTAAAAAACAAAAGCAACAGGTTTTTACTTGCTCATATTCCTTACATAACTTTATTGTCATACTGTCTTTGTTATCTCTCCAAAAGGGACTCCTGTGAGGCATGTCATATTCACCACATAAAGTGACATAAACCACAAACAAAATATATTTTACATAAGGTTTGTGATCAGCCAACAGAAAATATATTATATTTTATTACAAAATAATTTAGACAGTAAAGAATGA
Organism: Triplophysa rosa; assembly: GCF_024868665.1. Lineage (NCBI taxonomy): Eukaryota > Metazoa > Chordata > Actinopteri > Cypriniformes > Nemacheilidae > Triplophysa > Triplophysa rosa. Next base: position 4,956 of record NW_026634621.1, read on the forward strand.
TTAAGAGAACCAAACTTTACAACTTTATTCCTAACCTGATGTACAGTACGTCACAAAATCTTCATGGTCACACAAGATACAACCTTGAGACATGTTAATAGCAGGTGTAAATGGCAAACTCTCGGGTGACCACTCGTGACCAAATCACCTGAGATGGAGTTTAATAGCATGTGTAAACAGGGCCTCTGTGTTTGCACATGCCCAGAGAGCAGCTGCTGATTGGATGATTGCCCCGGAGGAGAAAAACTGAGCGTCTCATTGAAATACAAGCTAGTTTCCCACACTCACTGTTATAGCCCTGAGCATCTAACAATTAGCCAACTTACATTGTTTCAATTACCCTCTGTCATTCCTTTAAAAAGCTGCCATCTCTCTTTCTCGATGGGAAGACGTCAACCTGTTTAACAGACATGGAAAATAAGAGATTGATTACTCTTTCTCAAACAAACAAATCACAACAAGCTTCCTGTCAATCCTTGGCAAATAAACATCACCTTAATATAGGAAAGAACACTGACAGATGTTTCTGTAAAGTGACTTTGTAGTGATATATTAGCCTACCCAGAGGCCAATAATATATCTTGCTCATAATGCTCTCACATCTCCAAATGGAGTTTTCACAAATGTTTAACTATAAAGTTTGTCTCTAATATTCTTGCAAAGTTGCTCATAAAAAAGGAATTATGAACATATGGATGAAGTACAAAGGTGCAAAATGTGTGTAACAGCTCTCTTTTTGATTGTAGATCTTGACACATCTGAGACACTATTGCAATCTCTTCTGAGACTATACAGAAGATAGGCATCGATTCAAATTGAGACAGGCACTTGATTTTATGTATCTCAAAAATGTGTCTAAAATAATTCTCATAGTTATTTTTGTTTTCAGTTTCATTGACGTTTAATTAATGTTTTGAATGAGCTTTTGTTGTTTATATTTATAGATTTTAT
>NW_026634622.1:0-5751 GCF_024868665.1 Triplophysa rosa
AATGACGGGACATCTTCGTGTAGCATGTGCGATAAATGTAATGCAGGAAGGAAACAAGTAGTGACTTTATGATAGTGCTGTTTTTTACTGTGGTATTATAATGTGAATAGACATATTTTACAAATAAGCAGTTTTATTTAACAACAAAATCAACCAATTGGAGTATCACAGCAAGAGAGTTTTGGCTTAACACTCCCTGGCGCTGTCTAGTGCTGAAACAACACACATCTATTAATAGATAACAAGCTACATTTATCCAAATATTGAAGTCTGTTCTAAATTACTAAAGACCATTCGTGAGGTTACAAACGAATAACACAAATGCTGTATATAAAACACGATGTTTTTTATAAAGCGATGCGGATGGATGGCTACTGATCTGTGAAATACACAAGAGTTCAGTTTTTCTTTATCTGGTTTCAACAGGCTGCTGAACAAGCTCAACTTGTTTCATTGGGCTGCGATATTGAAGCACTAACGCCCCCCAGCGTATAACAGACGCAGCAATAATACAATAAAACATTACTGATTACACCAGTTAAAGCATGACTCGGTTCTTTAACTATTCCATATAACATCAAACTGGAGGTAAGTTGCCAGTTCTACATTCTGAGAATAAATTAAAGGGTCTTTAAATTTTTTAAGTTAAATTGGTTATTGCGTTGATCTGTTACGGTTTATAAGTGATGGGGAATTTTTTATTATTTTATTTTCCATGTTTCAGACAAAAGGTTTAGATTCTGCAACTGTTTGTTAGCACTGTGATAACATATATGATTTAAAATAATGTCATCTTTGAGTTTGGGCTCATAATGCATACAATCAAATTCAAGAGACAGAGGAGGACATTAAAGCAGATTTTAAAAACACAAGAGGCAGGATGTATGAGACGTGTACAGATACACGTGCAAACTGATCCCTCTACTGGTGCTTTATTGTGACTGTAAGTAAACTTTCTTGTGTCTTGTCATATGCACATTGCGCAGTTTACACAGGGTTTACTGGCATTGAAATGTATGAAGCAACAATTTTGCAAAGATACAAAACAGACACACACCAAGTAAATAAAGTATGCATAATGTACTGGATATCTGTGTATCAGTGTGACATGACATAAAATGAATTTAATTTATTTTAGGGCAGCAAGGGCACACATAACTGATGTCATACATAATGTACATTGTGTTCTCAAAACAATGAGCTAGAAACCATTCTGTCAAAGATTAGACATACTTAAGTCACATGAGAAGTGAAGTGTTTGAAAAGTCAGTAATAGTGTCATGAAATCCACAGGTGTGGAGAACCCAATTGCAGGCAGCGGGGGATGAAGGGATTATGTTAACAAGGTTAACAAGGATTTTTATTTTAATAAACACAAAACAAAACCCACAATGGGGGAAAACATAATACAATAAGATAATCACAGGACGAAGACTAACTAACACTAAACTGAAAATAAACAACACTTGACATAAACTAAACTGAACACTTACTAGACTGACGGGGGTTTTCACAGCAAACAGGAATACGAGCGTGGGAAAAACAGGTAATCACTGGACACATCAAGACATGGAACTCAACCAAAGACACCATATACAATGACCGAGCAACAAGACAATGGAACATGAGGGCATTTTAAAGGGAAGACAACTGAAGCGTAATCAACAAGGGCAGGTGGGAAACATTAGACACGGCAGGGAAGCAATACATGAAACAAGAGGGGCGGGGCCAATGACAAGACACGAAAGCACATGAGATGTAAAAACGTAAACAACTCATGGCTTTCTCACATAAAACAAGGGATGCCGTGATTCTGCTACAAGATCAAGAAAGACATGACAAGATGGGGCAGAATCACAACAAATAGTTGTCAAGTGATGCATAACGGCATTACACATTCAAGGAAACTTGAAATGGCAAATCCAGCTGCCAGGTAAATGATACAGATTTATATAAAAAATGACCACATTGCACTTTCTATGTAGCTGTTTAATAAGAACAAATACAGATGCAATGTTTATAGCTTGACTGACATTCATCAGTCAACATTTGTTGTATTATAGGCTGGCATATGGCAATCATATTAGCATTACTGTTTTATTTTAGATATTTTAAAATGCCCACATTATGCAACTGATGAAAGGTGGGTGGGTGGTTGAACAGGTACTAACTTTATCATTCACCCTGTAAACTTTGGTTGGTACTTTGGTATATGTTTAGTATGCTTCTGGGATATTGCCTAGTGTTACCATTATTGTGCATGTGTCAGGAAAGCCTGAGGAGAACTCAATTGCAGGCAGCAGGGAATTAAGGGGTTAAACAAAAAGACTTTATTTAAACAATAAACACAAAACAAAGACCCACAATGGGGTAAAAACAGGAACAAGGATAAACACAAGCACAGAGCAAAAACTAACTAAACACTAGACATGAACTAAACTCAACACTTACTGGACTAGACACGGAACAGCAAAATTGGCACTGAGGCACAAACGGCAGAACGCACGGGTGGCACACTGAACACAAGGCAACTGGAAACATACAGAACACGGACCGAACGTAATACATGAGCACAGGACAATGAAACAAGAGGGCATTAAATAGGGTAAGACAAACGAAGGATAACGAGCAAGGGCAGGTGTAGAACATAAGACACAAGAGGGAGACAATACAGGAAATGAGAGGGGCGGGGCCAATGACAAGACACTGTAGAGAACGTATATTATTGTCAAAAGTACAATAATATGTTTCTCTCCACACATAACCAAAGACTTTGTCATGGCTCTGCTACAGGACCAAGAAAAACATGACTAAGGAAGCAGAGCCATGACACTTCTTGTTTCTCTTCCTCCTCGTCTGTCGTTAAGTAAATATGCGCTGCTCGCTTAAGTCAATTTTCTTGGTCCTGTAGCAGAGCCATGACAAAGTCTTTGGTTATGTGTGGAGAGAAACATATTATTGTACTTTTGACAATAATATACGTTCTCTACAGTGTCTTGTCATTGGCCCCGCCCCTCTCATTTCCTGTATTGTCTCCCTCTTGTGTCTTATGTTCTACACCTGCCCTTGCTCGTTATCCTTCGTTTGTCTTACCCTATTTAATGCCCTCTTGTTTCATTGTCCTGTGCTCATGTATTACGTTCGGTCCGTGTTCTGTATGTTTCCAGTTGCCTTGTGTTCAGTGTGCCACCCGTGCGTTCTGCCGTTTGTGCCTCAGTGCCAATTTTGCTGTTCCGTGTCTAGTCCAGTAAGTGTTGAGTTTAGTTCATGTCTAGTGTTTAGTTAGTTTTTGCTCTGTGCTTGTGTTTATCCTTGTTCCTGTTTTTACCCCATTGTGGGTCTTTGTTTTGTGTTTATTGTTTAAATAAAGTCTTTTTGTTTAACCCCTTAATTCCCTGCTGCCTGCAATTGAGTTCTCCTCAGGCTTTCCTGACACATGCACAATAATGGTAACACTAGGCAATATCCCAGAAGCATACTAAACATATACCAAAGTACCAACCAAAGTTTACAGGGTGAATGATAAAGTTAGTACCTGTTCAACCACCCACCCACCTTTCATCAGTTGCATAATGTGGGCATTTTAAAATATCTAAAATAAAACAGTAATGCTAATATGATTGCCATATGCCAGCCTATAATACAACAAATGTTGACTGATGAATGTCAGTCAAGCTATAAACATTGCATCTGTATTTGTTCTTATTAAACAGCTACATAGAAAGTGCAATGTGGTCATTTTTTATATAAATCTGTATCATTTACCTGGCAGCTGGATTTGCCATTTCAAGTTTCCTTGAATGTGTAATGCCGTTATGCATCACTTGACAACTATTTGTTGTGATTCTGCCCCATCTTGTCATGTCTTTCTTGATCTTGTAGCAGAATCACGGCATCCCTTGTTTTATGTGAGAAAGCCATGAGTTGTTTACGTTTTTACATCTCATGTGCTTTCGTGTCTTGTCATTGGCCCCGCCCCTCTTGTTTCATGTATTGCTTCCCTGCCGTGTCTAATGTTTCCCACCTGCCCTTGTTGATTACGCTTCAGTTGTCTTCCCTTTAAAATGCCCTCATGTTCCATTGTCTTGTTGCTCGGTCATTGTATATGGTGTCTTTGGTTGAGTTCCATGTCTTGATGTGTCCAGTGATTACCTGTTTTTCCCACGCTCGTATTCCTGTTTGCTGTGAAAACCCCCGTCAGTCTAGTAAGTGTTCAGTTTAGTTTATGTCAAGTGTTGTTTATTTTCAGTTTAGTGTTAGTTAGTCTTCGTCCTGTGATTATCTTATTGTATTATGTTTTCCCCCATTGTGGGTTTTGTTTTGTGTTTATTAAAATAAAAATCCTTGTTAACCTTGTTAACATAATCCCTTCATCCCCCGCTGCCTGCAATTGGGTTCTCCACACCTGTGGATTTCATGACACTATTACTGACTTTTCAAACACTTCACTTCTCATGTGACTTAAGTATGTCTAATCTTTGACAGAATGGTTTCTAGCTCATTGTTTTGAGAACACAATGTACATTATGTATGACATCAGTTATGTGTGCCCTTGCTGCCCTAAAATAAATTAAATTCATTTTATGTCATGTCACACTGATACACAGATATCCAGTACATTATGCATACTTTATTTACTTGGTGTGTGTCTGTTTTGTATCTTTGCAAAATTGTTGCTTCATACATTTCAATGCCAGTAAACCCTGTGTAAACTGCGCAATGTGCATATGACAAGACACAAGAAAGTTTACTTACAGTCACAATAAAGCACCAGTAGAGGGATCAGTTTGCACGTGTATCTGTACACGTCTCATACATCCTGCCTCTTGTGTTTTTAAAATCTGCTTTAATGTCCTCCTCTGTCTCTTGAATTTGATTGTATGCATTATGAGCCCAAACTCAAAGATGACATTATTTTAAATCATATATGTTATCACAGTGCTAACAAACAGTTGCAGAATCTAAACCTTTTGTCTGAAACATGGAAAATAAAATAATAAAAAATTCCCCATCACTTATAAACCGTAACAGATCAACGCAATAACCAATTTAACTTAAAAAATTTAAAGACCCTTTAATTTATTCTCAGAATGTAGAACTGGCAACTTACCTCCAGTTTGATGTTATATGGAATAGTTAAAGAACCGAGTCATGCTTTAACTGGTGTAATCAGTAATGTTTTATTGTATTATTGCTGCGTCTGTTATACGCTGGGGGGCGTTAGTGCTTCAATATCGCAGCCCAATGAAACAAGTTGAGCTTGTTCAGCAGCCTGTTGAAACCAGATAAAGAAAAACTGAACTCTTGTGTATTTCACAGATCAGTAGCCATCCATCCGCATCGCTTTATAAAAAACATCGTGTTTTATATACAGCATTTGTGTTATTCGTTTGTAACCTCACGAATGGTCTTTAGTAATTTAGAACAGACTTCAATATTTGGATAAATGTAGCTTGTTATCTATTAATAGATGTGTGTTGTTTCAGCACTAGACAGCGCCAGGGAGTGTTAAGCCAAAACTCTCTTGCTGTGATACTCCAATTGGTTGATTTTGTTGTTAAATAAAACTGCTTATTTGTAAAATATGTCTATTCACATTATAATACCACAGTAAAAAACAGCACTATCATAAAGTCACTACTTGTTTCCTTCCTGCATTACATTTATCGCACATGCTACACGAAGATGTCCCGTCATTTTGAAAAATGCGACCACTCCCTATCCCCCCGTTACACTGATCATCATTATAGA
>NW_026634623.1:0-5731 GCF_024868665.1 Triplophysa rosa
TTTTGTTGTCCAGGGTCACATATGTCCAAATTCGCTGTTTTTCAAGAAATTGAAAAAAACGCTGTACTTTACTGTGTTGTCAAAATTGACAAGCACATTTCAATATTTTATATTGGTTAGGTATTTGCAAAACCCAGTGACAAACATAAAGGGAGTCTAATAATAATGATTTATGGCAAAACATAAAAATCAATCATTAGGTGTAGAAAGGCCCTTAATTCAAGTAGCAATGATGTAAGAGACAATGACCAAGATCAGATCAAATCAAATCAATATTAAATGATTTACTTTTTTATCTATTTTTAAGAAATTGTAGAGGCCTGAGATCTTTTTCAATTGACTGTATACCCTTTCATTTTTCTTTACAGGGAAGACTCTTGAGACTGTTCTAATCCCCATGAATATGTTTTATGGTCACAGAGGTGCTGCTTTCATTCAAGCCCATGATAATTTGATGTACAGCACTCATGGTGAGGAGAGACAGGGTTTTCTCAGGTGACAGAGCTGTGTCTGTGTGCTCCCCATGCATCAACCCAGCTCATTAACAGGTATTTACCCTGGTGCCAAAATATGTCAATCAGAGGTGATGCAATTCTTGCCAAACGTTTCAAAACTTTTACACAACTTTCTACAATGAGTAGTAAAAAAACACAAATTCATCTTTAATGTAATGTAAGATCTGCTGCAACTTAAAAATTAAATAAGATTATAAATATAGAGATCCCCTGTTGTTTTTTCCAGATGTTAACATATCACTGCAAGACAACAGAAATAAAAAAAGGAAAATGTATACAGCTTCAAGCTCATTCTCAGCAAGCTGACAAGACAGCTTTGTTAGTAAAAATAAGAATTTATTAATATTTGATAATAGAGCTGAAACACATTCATAAATTGTTTTAGACTTATGGGGGTCCATTCAGGGTCCATTTGTTGTGCCGACTGGCAAATGCGTGGGCCACCTAGAATTATCCTAACCTTTCCCTCGATACGGCAGCCCTGATTATGAATTAGAAACTGTCCCACGAGTCCCACGAGTCAATTTAAAAACTAATTTTATTATCCTTGAAATCTCAGGATACTATTATTACGCATTCCAAGGGGAGTGCAAGGGGCCTTTGACACAGTTGACCATACTATACTGCTTACGTGCCTAGAGCACTGTGTAGTGATAAAAGGGCGTGCTCTAGACTGGTTTAAATCATATTTCACAAATCGAAGTTTTAGAGTATAAAAAATATAATCACCTATATTTAATATAGGTGATTTTACTTCTGAGGTGGCCTCTCTGTCTTGTGGTGTTCCCCAGGGATCCATTCTGGCTCCTATTCTTTTTTCTCTGTATATGCTCCCTTTGGGTTCCATCTTTAGGAAACATGGTCTGTCTTTCCATTGTTATGCAGATGAAACCCAAATCTATCTGCCTCTAAGGTTCAAATGGTCTGGAAGCACTTATGTCTTGCATGTCTGATGTGAAAGCCTGGTTGTCTTTAAATTATTTAAATTTTAATGAGAGAAAAAACTAAATTATTGTGTTTGGTCCATCGGACTCACGTACTCCAAATGTAAATCTTGGCGACTTAACCTCTTCGGTAAAGCCTTGGGTTAAAAATCTGGGTTTTATTTTCAATGATGGATTAAGATTTGATAAACAGATTAACATGGTGGTAAAGTCCTGCTTTTTTCATCTTGCAGAGGCCATAATGCTCCCGTGCTTCGGGCCGAGGTTGCCACCCTTCTGGCGAAGGGGGCGATCAAGCTCGTCCCTCTAGCCGAGATGTCTTTGGGGTTTTACAGCCCCTACTTCATTATCAAAAAGAAAGGTGGGGGGCTGCGCCCCATCCTGGATCTGCGCATTCTGAACAAGACCCTTCACAGGCTCCCGTTCAGAATGTTGACGCAGAAGCGCATCCTGACGTCTATCCGACATCCAGAAAGACACGTACTTTCATGTCTCGATTCTCCGATGGCACAGACCGTTTCTTCGGTTTGCCTTTGAGGGTCGAGCATACCAGTACAAGGTCCTGCCCTTCGGTCTGGCCCTGTCTCCCCATGCCTTTACCAAGGTCGCAGAGGCTGCTCTCGCTCCCCTCAGGGAGAAACCATCTCGACAACTGGCTTGTCTTGGCTCACTCGTGAGATCTTTTGTGTATGCACAGGGACCTTGTGCTCAGGCACCTCTATGGATTGGGCCTACGCCCAGGCCGGTCAGTGTCGCTCCGCTGGAACTCATGACGCAGCGCCGTGGTGTTTTGTATAGGAACGCCATTCTGTCGGTTCGACACAACGTCGAGAGACCGACAGAAAGGGAACGTCTTGGTTACGTATGTAACCTCAGTTCCCTGATGGAGGGAACGAGACGTTGTGTCCTTCTTGCCACAGCGCTTTGCCGTCCGCTGCAGTGACCGGGAATGCCTCTCAGGTTCCTCAGCCCAAAAGGTGAATGAATGGGCACGCCATCTTCCTTTTTATACCCGTATGTATGGGCCGGAGACTGGCATGCTACGCCATTCGCCAAATTCATTGGCCTTTAAAAAGTACAATCGGAGACAATAGGTTATCAAGATCAAACCAAGATCGTTCACTTCATCAGGGAACTGAGGTTACATACGTAACCAAGACGTTTTGCAAAGAAGCTGAATCTACAATAAAGAAATTATCTAATCCATTACAGTGGCCAAAGCAAGTTACATCATTGTGTTGTCAGAATGATCTCCAGAGATGCATCAGTGGATATTTATTTGACTTCAGTCCAGTCAAACTGAATAAATGTGCAAAAGACAGTAACAGACAATCATTGCATTAATAGCAGTAAACATTCAGCAGAGCTCATAGAAAAACAGTTACAGTGATTTAGCTTTTCAGCTTTATACAGGTTGACCCTACAGTATGTTGTTTATTTGCATGATTTTTCCTGATGTGATTTATTTTGCTAATTTTGTGAATTCTTATTCATACTAATCTTTATATCTTTCAGGTCATTTCTGTTTTCAGCCACTTAACACTATGAATGTCATAAACACAAGTGTTTCCCTCAATATCTCAGTTGTGCGTCCTGAATACTTTTTTATCACTGGACTTTCAGGTATCCCATACACACGCTATCACTATATTTTCTTGTTTTGCATTTATTTTATTGCTGTAATTGGGAACTGTGCAGTTCTTGTCATTATAGTTGTTAACAGGAGTCTGCACAGCCCAAAGTACATTAGTGTGTTTAATTTAGCTTTGGCTGACTTGGGTATAACAAATGCACAGATTCCTAACATAGTTAGGACTTTTCTTTTCGAGTCACAGTACATCTCTTATAATGCTTGTTTAGCCAATATGACGTTTGTTTATTTCTTTAGTGGTACACAGGTTCTCACTCTTGTTGTTCTGGCATACGATCGGTTCACTGCAATATGCCTGCCGCTCAGATATCATGCTATTGTGACGAATACTGTCATGTTTGTAGTTTTTTCAGCAATATATGCATTAACTGCTGTAATGATAATCATAATGGTGTATTTTATCAGCCGTCTTTCATTTTGTAAAACTAATGTAATAGAAAGTTATTTTTGTGATCATGGACCAGTGTACAGGTTGGCATGTAATGATAATAGCAATAGCGCTTCTCACGCAAAGCTTATCACAGGTGTATACCTTCTAGGACCATTTCCCATTATAGTCATCTCATATCTAGCCATTTTTCTTGTTTTAAGCAAAATCACAAATTGGGAAGGATGTATTAAAGCTCTGAGGACGTGTGCTTCGCACCTTTTGGTGGTGGGGTTAGTTTATCTTCCGAAGACTTGCATTTACATTATAGCATTTACAACATATCTTTCTCCCAATGCGAGAATCATCAGCTCATCGCTTTCATATGTCATTCCACCAATGTTAAATCCAATGATTTATGTGTTGAACACAGCTGAAATAAAAGACACAATTCGAAAAGCATTTAAAAACAGATCTGGACCAGGTGTTTTAAACTGACTGTCTTTTAATTTTATTTATTTATTTGAAATTTTGTCATTTCTGTTTAATTAAAAAAAAACTTTTTAAATGAAAAAGTGAATATAATGGATAATTGGGTTAAATTTACGGTCAAGTGAGAATTTTGCTCTAGGTGCTGTATGTTACTTCTTGTATCTTTCTGACTACATGGCAAGATAAACAAAAAAACCTGAATATTTTTTAATATAAGGAATTTGAAAGACTTTCTGTGAATAATCTATGCTTATGTTGACATTTCTTAAGTTTAGTCACAAACTGTTAACTGTGTCATGTGTCCCTGTATTATAGCAGGTAAATGTAAGCATGTGTATTTAGTTTTGTGCAACACACATGATGACACACTTGATTTTGCAAATTAAATAATAATCATATAATGTGTTGATAATAAATAATGATAAATAAGTGTTTAAGCTGCAGTTTGTCATTTTGCTATTTATTTCTTTACAAAATTTAACATGAGCTGTCTAAACACTCTCTAAGTCTCAGTTCCTGTAATTGAAATGAATGAAATGTAGAACAATTATAAGAATATATGGCAGATTAAAGGTACTGTAGTTGTGAGCAATTTTTTTATTTTATTAAGGTTATAGTCATATTCTGTATGGCCACATACATTAAGTTCATTATAAAAGTTCCACCTGGTTGCAGTGATGCATCTTATACTGTAGCCTATACTCATCTAGGTGAGATAAGCTATGTTATCTATTGCAAATGGGGTGTGTTTTTTCTATAGACCGCTTTGGAAATCGTAAGCAAGGTTGATCCAACACTGATCCCGAAGAATTTCCTGTTTCAGTTTTTTAACATTGCACAAATGTTTGAACAAAATACAACCAACAGAACATTTATAACCGAATCAAAATGTTAAACAAATATCTTTTTGATTTAATTATACATGCAAGATTTAAAAATAAAATTAATTAAATGAAACCGAAAGTGCTTCTGAACCAATGTTTAAATCTTTAAAAGCTTTCTATAGTATCGTCTACAATATGAAAGCTTTCTATATGTATAATATAGTGTCACGTGTAAAATTAAGTTTATAATTGCAGAATATTGTTTATTATTTTCACATATCCATAACTACAACATGCAACAAGTGTTACATCATAGTGTTCACCAGAGATCAATATGGAGATACATATATATTTAAATTCAATAACGCAGATATCCAATCAAATGATTTAAAAACCCAGTGAAAACAAAATTAAAGGTTTTTTTCTTTTATTAAAAATGAGAGAGCCTTAAGGATGTCAATAAACTGATATACTATTGAGCGCAAACAAAATTAGCATTTAGGAGATATAACCTTTCAAAACTGACACGTGCGCTGAAATAAATCTAGAAATTCCATGACATCACACTACACTTCAGCCTCTCATAAAAAGATCTTGTCCAATCAAATCTGCTTTACAATCTGAAGAGTCCCACCACCTTCACTAGCAGAGCTGCTGAAGTGGCACCTCAAATCAGCCACTTGTTCGCACATTTATTATGACCTACATGGTGAATGATACATAATGCACTAGATGAGATATAGGGGATAATCCAGACAGTGTAGACATTAACATTGAAGTCCTAATTTCGCTTTAGTGTCACGCGAGTGGTTGCACGTGAGTGTGCTCTGGTTAAGAGACACAAATGATAGCACAGAGCTGATCATATGCGCGATCATATGCGCAAATCCGCTGAGAAAACAAAATGTATCTGACCCGTTTCAAGTCTACACAGAATG
>NW_026634624.1:0-31914 GCF_024868665.1 Triplophysa rosa
TTGATATGAACATGTTATTTAAGTATGGGCACCGAAACGTGCTTTTAAACGAGCCATGGGGCCTCAGCTCTTTCTGGCAGCTCCTCTATCGAACGTGCACGAGCACGGGCAGGCACACACATGCACGCACATCCACGCACACAAAGGTGTTAAAAAGTTCCTTAAAAAAGTGGGGGGGGGGTTTGGTTACTTTGGGGGACACTAAGTCATAAGTTCAAGAATGGGAACATATTCAAGTGTTTGCTGGTTATTTGTTACATTTTCTATTGGCAGAATAGGATTGTTACGCTTCAATAAAAAAATGTTAAGTTACACTTCGGCTTTGTGACTTTAGTGCTATACCTAAAGTAAATAAAATTACCTAATTTTAAGGTAAAATAAAATTGTCTTGATCATTACCAATAATGAAAATAGAAGATATGCTGTCTCTTGCATCACAAAAATTCTCAATAGTTAAGTATGTGGTCTTGTAGTCATGATTTTTTTTCGGTCACTGTCTTGACTGTCTCAATTGGACTCGGTCTTGACTTGGACTCGAACCTCTTTGGACTCAGTCTTGACGTGGACTCGAACCTCTTTGGACTTGGACTTGTCTTGGACTCGACAACGGTGGACTTGACTACAGCCCTAGTAGCAACCATGATGTTAGGATTACCATTGGCAAACCCATAGTTTTACTGTGGTTAAACAATTATTTTTTAATTTTCGTAAGGGTATATGGTAGTAATTCAACACATGTCAGTCAGGTTAATGTTTAAAGAATCGTGTACAAATGAGATATCTATGATCGTCTGGGTGCATGCATTAAAGTGTCTGCTTGACTGGCGCGTTATTGAACCAACCAGATAAGAGAAAACGATGAGTCATCAGGAACCTCATTTGATTGGTCACAAGAAGGTAGCCCCGCCTCCCCCTTCATGCTTGCAAACTCAAATTAGTGTGAGAATCGTGCCAAAAGTGTACGCGCGAGACGGAACCGTACACATCGGTTTACTGCAAGAAACAGTTTTCGCCTGCGTAGGCAAGACGTTTGCAACAGATTTATTTTACACACACAAAGACTGCGCGGTTCTGCGCGATGAATCCGTTTTGCAGTTCATAACACCATTGTTTTAGCACGCACACCTCTGTTTACAGACTCGCAATGCTTTTGGCCGTATTTCAGTGCAAAAAAACGTGCCAAAAGTGTAAGCGTGGAAAAAACGGAGGTCAGAAGAATACAGTTCATAATTATTTGACGTAATATGAAGTTGCCGTTTCACAACACATGAATTACGCTTACGAAAAATGTTACAATGCCGCAAAACTTGTTTTCTTTCGCTTGCAGCTTGATTTACACCTTTACAAAACTTTTTTGCGAATGCAAATTTATTTTACGCTTGCAATGTCACGTACGCTTTTACAAATCCTGCGCATGCAAATCTTTTAGGCACGAATTTACCTTCATAAATACCCCCCATTATATTTATTTATATATGTATATGTTTGTGTGCTGTATGTTTCTCAAATGTATTAATTTATTTAATTTATTACAATTAAATTAAATGATCACCATAGTAAAGGAGTAAAAATGCACTGAATTTGTCAACTGATTTAGTCCTGAATATACTGAACCATGTTTCTAAATCAGTTATATATTCAGATACTCTTTATTTACATTTATCTTATTATACAGTAAACATAGATGTAGTAAAACACATAACAAATAAGTATGACTTATGTTTTAAGGTACAGTCAGAGTAAATATCTGTATATGCCAGACAGATCTCTAGAGATGGAGATTATAAACGTGAAAGGTGCTATAAACTGGTGATCATAGGGTCTGTCTGTAGCTCTCCATCGCTCTTCAATAAACAATAAACTCAGTTTATTTTAGCATTACTTTGTCTCCTGCCTGTTGTTTTTCTTGTTCATCTCTGTATCTGCCTCATGCTTGACTTGAAATGTTAACTCACAACAGTATTGATATTTTGAGTATGGACTCGAGTCATTTCTTGACAGAGAGATCTAAACTTGTAGTGTACCCAGACCTGGATAGTAACGGATTATATATCATCTGGATTATGTTATTATCAGATTGCGAAAATCAAGAACTACATTTTAAAATACTCATAATTGGGCTGCAGTTATTTTGAATGGATCACATGATGAGGGAAGGGGTGTGGAATCACACAGAGATCAGTAACGAGACATGATGCAGAATGAAGCGGCCCACAGCGTTTGACTGCTGGATGTTTAGACACTAGAGGTGCGACAAGACCAGATGAGACATGAGATTGGGTTCACGAGAGATTTTTACACTATTTTCAAGAAATCCTCAGTGATGAAATGCAGATTATGAGGTTGCTCATTTCAGACTTTATTTACTCTCTTCGATTCAATCGCTGTGATTGAGTTTATGATTGTAAAACCCACTGTTTTTATCTCTTTTGCTGCTTCAGTTTGAGGGAGAGATTCACACTGTATTTTGTATTTACATCTGCATCAGTGTATAAAGTGCGGGATTAAAAATCATAAAATTAAATGATTTAAATTATGTGTTATAAACACTATAAACTATAAACGCTATATAATAATTATTTTATTAAATATATATTTTAAATATTTGCCTTATTTTATACTATAATATTAAAATATATTCTCATCATGGCTATCTTTGTTACATAAACTGTAGATGTGTTGAGATGTTTGTAACTGTTATTTTAACGTGTCTACCATGGTATTTTACCCAAATTGTGTTGTGTATATGTATTTGATCACATCCTCTTTTATATATACATGTTGTATTTCACATTTTTGTGAAATTCTATTGTAATATAGAGGGTCAACTGAAAGGATAAGATTCAAAATGTTAACATTGTCCTCCTGGCCTGCAGGCAATTCCTGATGACAGTGAGGAGGGCCCTAGTCAGTCAGGTGAGGATCTGCCGGAGGGCAGCCACAGTAGAAAAAGACAGCATGAGGAAGGAGAGAAAGTAAGATTGCAGACAGAAGAAGCAGGTACAGAACAAGGAGGGACAGGAGACAACACAGAGGAAGAGAAGGTTGACACGATAATGACATATACAAAGCCAAATCAACCTGACCCTGACGTTTGGCAAAAACAAGTGATGAAAGACACTGACATTTCAAAAATTATGGTATCAGAGGGTCACAAAGTTTCTGTTACAACTGCTGCCTATGAAAACAGGCCTGTTACTACACAGTTGAGCAGTGCAGTCAGGACACAGCAGGCTAATCTGTTCAAAATAAATAATAGGGGGTGAGATGTTTCTGGCGAGGCAGGGATTGGCTTTTAGGGGGCATGAACATCATCAAGTTGACCTTGAGCAGCTTTTAAAATACAAAGCTGAAGATGATCCATCATTCACTAGGTGGTTATCTGCAAAGAGGGGGGCGCACACATCTTGGGATCGTCTCTACCAGTGTTGCAGTATTCTTTTTATCTATGTGAATATGTTGTTGAATTTTATTTTATTATTATTTATTTATTTTGCACATAGGATCTTTGCTTTTTTGTTCATAATGATAGAATTTGTATGCTGAGATAAGCAAATGTTTACATATTTTGCAGAAGACATGAAGTTTTGGTGGGTGATTGATTTGCATAAATAACAGTTTGATCATGCATTGCTAGTGTTGATCAAGTAGGCCTTTGTTCATTGTTGTTTATCCATGATTTCAAATAAGAATCCTCCAATGACTTTTTAGTGCAAACCATTAGCCCAAATAACGCAAAGTAACTACTTGAGCACTAGTTAAAGCCCAAATGATGCAAAATAACTAACTGAGTTGACATCATTTGCTGACAGCTTGGCCCCCCCCAGCTAAAATTCATGTTTTAAAATGTTGTTCCATAGAACAATGAAACAATTTATAAAGTAAATTAAAATTGTTTGATTTTTACATTTAAAATAAACTTTTCTAAATACAGGTATTGTTAAACTTGTGTTCATAACAATATTATAAAACGGTGTGTGAGAATTTGTCTGTGTTTGTTGAATGCCATGAGAGACAGCAACCAAACACTGACCACAAGTTCCAACAACATTATAATACACAAATGAATCCCGCAGTAACTTACAAACTCCTCCGTTATAATGCATCATATAAGCACAATCATGGTCACTATATAATCCATTACTGTATCATTGTGTAAGTGAAGTTTACATAAGTTCATAAAAACTTGACAAGTTCTTGATCAAGATGCTGAAGAGGAGGCTGCCGAACTGAGGAGACGAATCCTTCATAGAGGAGCCAGGATGCCGTGGAGAATGGAGTTGAGACGTGCCTTATTAGCATCTCTAGCTTTGCACGTTTGATGAATTATTCTTTATTCATAAACTGCACATGTATTTAGGTGGATTAGACTTTTTATTTAGATAATTCAAGTAAACTGACAATTATACACATAGCATTAAAACACAAACATGACATTTTCGGTCTATAATAATCATAGGCTACAACTTTAAGACTGTGTGAGCAATGGCTCGGGCGGCCGGAGGCATTAAAACAGCCAAGACAAAGTAATTCCAGTTTTAAGGTGCGTTTAATCCACAGTGCAAAAAATTCCCAGCAAAAAGGCGTAAAAACAAAATCTAAAATAAAAAACATTTACAAATCTATACTTGAAGCATTAAGCATAGAGGCACTCCTGCCATGCGGTCAAACACTGCGAGAGCCTCCTGATTACTGAGCCCAACACCAGAACTAATTCACACGTGAACCATTTTCAAGCAGAGGCCACGCCCCTGGAACGTACCACAGGTGAAACTTACAGATTAAACATTTAACAATATTATTATACCATCATTTTAAACACATCATAAATTCTGCTACGACAATACACAAAACCTCAAACAATCACAGCCAACAAATACACAATTAACCTTGCAACGTCATAACCAGAATGTCTGGCCCTGTTCAGATGACGTGACAGGAATCTACGTTTACCCAGCATGGTTACAGTTTCACAAAGGTAAGTCGTAATATGCAATCCCAAATAAAATACTCTGAATTAACATGAGTGTATTGTGGTTATTTACATGTTACCCGAATGAATGAATGAATAAATAAATGATAGCGAATATCGCTTTACACAAACCAAAGCCTGCAAGTGGCTAATGCTACGGCTACACGTCAAACCATAAACACATCATACACATCAATCAAAATACATATTTATGGTCACGTGCCTCTCCGTGACAGACTGTAAGAAGACGTACTAGTGCTTATCAAAAAATTAATGAAACTGAAACCAAATATAAAGCTGCTGTCCTTCTAAAACCTTGTATCTCCATATTTCATGATTTTTCTTTTTTGTCATAAATCATTATTATTAGTCACCCTTTATGTTCGTCACTGTGTTGGTTTTGCAAATATCTAACTAATAAAAAGAACAGCATCAACATGCTGATCCAGACGCTGCCCCGTCAAAAAGCCCATGAATGGAGCCATGAAACTGAAGCGCTGGTTACAGTTTATTGGCTTGCCTATGGAGCGTCTAGATGATAACCATCCTCCACAAAGTAATACACTTTGCAAAAGCAGAGGAGATGGAGGAGGTGGGGCTGGCTTTGCTCGCCTTGCTGGCCATGAGGCATTCGGCTGTGCTGCTGGTGCCATCAACAGGTGCCACGTTAGGATTCTTCCTCCTGCAGAGCCACACATTTTTTTATAAAAACAAAGCTTTTTCCTTCCATCATTCTGCAGGGCACCTGTGATGCCGAGGGTGCATTTATAGACGTGTACATTGGCAATCCAGGATCTGTACATGATGCCCTTGTCCTGCGCAGATCACCAATGTACCAGCAGGCTCTGTATCCACCAGCTGGAGACTTTCTCTCAGGAGATGGTGGACACCCATGCCTACAGCATCCTATTGCAATCTTGACCCCATACCGCCAGCCTGTCGCAAGTAAGAACACATTTCTGTCAGACACACACTTGCATACGTGGTTTACATCCCCATAGTCATAATGATGTCTGTACTGTACAAACCCAACCATCACAGAAAACTTTCTTTTTTTAAATCATCATTTAGTATGTTTAAGCCATTTGGTTTACGAGGACGCAGAAAGTGATTATGTTGTTATCCCCTTAACATTCACAGGGCCCATGGATACACGTTTTTATCATGTCTGCATTTTATTACCTTTGTTTAACATTATTATTCAACTAATACCGTGGCCGTAAAATGCAAAACAATTATCAAATCTAAAAACAAAATAACAAGCCATAAAACACAACAATTCGGGGAAACAAAATTAACAAGTGAGCATAGTAATGCGATTGGCATGCCTGTGTACCATCCATGATTGTTTTCCCCTCACATGACACATGCATATAAGCATATAACATGATATGTACTTTCATCTGTGGGTTATGGTGAGAGAGTGGCCGACAACATGACATGATCATTTGTTCTCCCTTACAAATAAACAAACTTATACGCTGTGAATACGCGCAACTGACGCTACGGGTCCCGACTGCAGAACTCGTAGGAAGATTAAAAACCTGAAATATCTGGAGAAATAAACACCAGAAGCAGTTTGTGGCTAAATAATTACAAATGCACCTTACAATGTGTGCCATGTGGCCGAGTTGTTCTGCTGCGCACCGGTGTGACAATCACGGATGGTACACAGGCATGCCAGTCGCATTACTATGAACGCTGATCAGTGCTCATGTGACGGAAGGCTCTGCTCACGCTCATCCAGTGTGAAACAGTAGCGCACCACGCATCTACGCCTAATGCAAGATGAGCCCGTTTGAACTTTGATTAACGTTCAAAGGCCACATTTTGTTAATAATGAATATGCTCTGTATCACATATAACTGTCCTTCCTCATAGTAACATTGAGCGTCCTGGATATCTTGATTGACAGGAGTTTTGTTCAATCAGCAGTAGCTATCCCATTCCAGCAAAAGACCTGCCTTTTCTGGTTTGACTGATTTGTCAGAGTGTTTTCTGACCATTTATTTTGTTTCCCGAATTGTTGTTGTGTTTTATAGTTCGCAATTTGCTTTTGTTATTTGCTTTGCGATTTGTTGTTTTGTTTTGCACTTTACGGCCACCGTAAATTAACCATCCCAAACTAAAACCATTTGAAAGCTAAAACACTCAACATTTATGTTCTGAAGTTGTTTTCGCAATCAATAAAATGTTCAAAAATAGGGACGCTTATATAACAGGTATACGCATTTGTGTCCTCGTAAACCACACATACAAGTAAACACACACACACTTCGCAATACCACACATTTTCAACACGATTTTTGATTAACAGGCCAAGTCGAAGCCCGATACAACAGGCATCACGCACAAGCAAGAAACATCATCGAGCGCACCTTCGGTGTGTTAAAGACGCGCTGGTATGCCATTTTCTTGAGGGCCTTGGAGATCAGGCCACTGTTCGCCCCAAAGGTGATTGGGGCCTGTTGCATCCTCCACAACGTTTGCTTGATGGTAGGCGATCTCCTGGCAGAGGAGGAAAGCCATGGCCAAGATGGCAGAGATGATGACATGGAGAATGCAGCAGTGGATGAGAGGGACCTATCAGGGAACCGTCTCCGAGGACGTCTTGCCGCTCAGCTTTCTTCTCCCGAGGAACTGCCTGCATGTCTGTGTGAACACGAGACACGTTCTAGACTAGACAGTAAACCTTTCCAGATGTTGCCAATGTTCACAAAAAAATTAACATGAACAGATTTTCACAGTCTAACATGAGATCCAATATAAAAAATGATTAAAACAAGATAGATATAAATAGTTAGCCAAGTACCATGGATGGATGGATGATAGATAGATTTGAGAAAAAGGTTAAAAATATTCTTAAAATATCTTACTTTGTGTTAAGCAAAACAAAGAAATGTATACAGGTGTGTGGAACAACTTATGGGCGAATAAATAATGACAGAATTTTTTTCTTTTTACAGTCTCAGAGTAAACTAAATGTTAGTTTTAACACAAATCTTGGTAAGGCTCTTTAAGTAACAGAAAGCAGAGAGAAGAGCAGATTACCTTGTATTTATCTTTTAAGTTGTTCAACTTTTTTTGGCCTGTTAGGCCGTTCTGGCCAAACCAGAAGTGCAAACGAAGTGCCTGGGCAAAACAAAACCATAAAGATTGACATGACATGACAAACCTTCAGATATACAGGGAATGATACAAGCACTCAAAATCAATACTCACTCCCATCCACTTTTACAGGAGCTGCGCCTCCCAGTGAACAGGCTTCCGTTGGCCACCCGCCATTCAATCAGCGCCCGAGTTTCCACAGCAATCCCTTGATATAAATAATCCTCAATATAAGTTTTAATGAACAGTACTACAATTCTAAATGAATTTGCTACGAAAGAGACATAAAGACAAGCAAACAATTTGGTCAAAGCTACAACACAGCACCATAAAAGTAAAGTTTCCGTTGAATAAAAGTAGTTAGGAAACTTTCCCTCAGCCAAAACAATTCTTGCGAGAACAAATAAAGTTCACGAGACCAAAGATTAGATGTAAAGTTACCCAAAGCCCAGTGGACGTACACCAAATACAGAGGTGGGTAGTAACGCGCTACATTTACTTCGTTACATTTACTTGAGTAACATTTTGGAAAATATGTACTTTTTAAGTAAAATTAAAAGTGTGTACTTTTACTCTTACTTGAGTAAATTTCTAATAGAAAATCTGTACTTTTACTTCGTTACATAACTTACATTGCGTGACGTTCCTTCGTTCCTTCATTTTAAAATATGCTTTTTAAAACGCGTTGTTTACTTCAAGGTTGTCGTCTCTTTTTACGGGCATTCCCGAGTGATCGATTCTTTTGAGTCGATTCTTTTGAAAGCATTAATTGAACAATGGGCAAAACCATTTGAATAGGCTAATGAATCAGTTCAAATGATTTGTTCAGTTCGCAGCACGATCTGAATCATCTGAAGCAGGATTACTCACTCCTCGTAGCGCGAAACTTAAGAACACGCAGAACACAAAGAGCGTTGGATGAAGTGGATATTAATCTATATCTATACAATCAAAACTGCAAATGTGTCATATTGTTTGCCAGCAATGATAAATGCCCGCCATATGCGCGCACCCGCGCGACCTGTTCGTCAGACACCGCAACATGCGCGTTACCTGTCAGACACAGAGACGTGGGCCTGCAGAAATATACATTTGAAGAACAGAAGGAAGAAAACTTGTTGATGGGCGTGTGGTTCACTGTTTACTGTTTGTTTACAAGTAAGAGCGTTTCACAACACACACGTGACACAACACGAGAAAACATGAGCTTTGTTCAAAAATGTGTATTTCATTTAAGAGAGCACTGCAGATGTTCTAGATCATCTTAGGAAATGCTCTGAGTTTAGTTCATGCTTTAGTTTGACATGGTCCATTATTCTAAATAAGTTGTGTAAACTACATTGACATCAGGACTAGATGAAATTTACAGAAATGCTTGTCTCTTCTGTGTTTGCCATTCTTTAGTCTCTCTAGTATATTGCAAAGATATCTGCTTATGATAATTAAAAATATTGATCAAAATGTCATATTAAAATATTGGCGTTAATATTAATTTTATGTAGTAGGCATATATAATCAGATACAAAGTAACTAAGTAACTAGCTACTTGAGTAGTTTTTTCATTGCATACTTTTTTACTTTTACTCAAGTAAATTTTAAAATAGTGACTTTTACTTTTACTTGAGTAACAATTTCTCTAGTTACTTGTACTTTTACTTGAGTAAAGATTTTGGCTACTCTACCCACCTCTGACCAAATACGAATTTTATCTTACGTTTATCCACTACAGCAACGCTATTGGCAGCAGTATATTTCAGGAGCACTTGGCGAGGCAGGACTGCCTTTGGCAGGTACACAAGCGCTGACTACCCGGGATCTCCCACCTCCCAAATCGTCTGAGGAAATGTTCAAATAGTGGCTAACCTTATAATTCGACTGCAGATTTGAAGTTTAAACAACTATATACTCGTCTCGAAAACTCTTAAAACTACATTGTGACATTATTTTTAGATTTTTTTTTTTAGATTTAGATTCAATTTATTGTCATTGCACATGTACAAGGCAACGAAATGTGACCTCTGCATTTTAACCCATCCAGAGAGTAGTGAACACACGTACCCCCGGAGCAGTGGGCAGCTATCACTACAGCGCCCGGGGAGCAAGTAGGGGTAAGGTGCCTTGCTCAAGGGCACCTCAGTTGTTACCCGCCGGCCCTGGGAATCGAACCGGCAACCTTCTGGTCATGAGTCCGACTCTCTAACCATTTGGCCACAACTGCCCCTTAAATTTATAAAATTATAACAATAGTATTTCAAAATGTATTACTTACAGTTGTGCGATCTCTCTTCCGCCATTACAGAACGTCAGCTGGAGCGAACTGAATTCTGGGTTATGGCCCGTATCAAGTCCGCTCAAGTCACCTCCCTATGCATCCTCGATAAAAGGGGCGGAGCAAGAACACATGCGGGGATTGGAACTGTACTTGGCCAGATGTGAACTTTGAATTGGAACAGTACTTGGGCTGCCTCTGATGACGTTTCACAAGTCCACAAGTATTTCTTCAAATATGAAGGTCTGTGGAAGTCCTCTAGCTGCAGAATTCCTCCTAGTTGTACTCATGAAGACTGCTTAATAATGCTCCTTATTACTCTGCTGTGCACTTCTTCAAGCTGTCATCTCGTAGTTGGTGCAAAAGAGTGCTTGCTGGAACTCAATGTTTTCAAATCTGGCAGCGCTTGTTCTTCAAACACTTTTTTTACATGAAGTAGATCGTTATGTATCAGTTCAGTGACTCCGCTGATGTCCTCACACACATCACAATAACTGTGATCATATCATGGGCTTATAAAACATAGAAATAATTAATGTTCAATGAATAATCACCTCTCTCTTTTTGTTTTTAGATGTGGGGTTAGTCAAAATATCAATAAGTGTATCTTCTTCCCTAGGCAGGAGTAAAACAAAACCAAACTTGATCTTGCCAAAATAAAAGACAAAATATTACACTTCCTTCCACACTATTCAAAGATTAAAAATAAAGCAAAAGAAAATGGGCGCCCTGCACAATACATACATTCATTATCATGGCTTCATACACATGTTCATTTCATCATTTTTTTTAAGGCATATTAATCATAAGGCCATCAGGGCCTTGTCATAAATCCAGGCCTGCTTGAAGTGATAACTGCTTACTGTGGTTTAAACTATTATAGATGCAAGGCATACTGGGAGCTCTGGCAAGATTGAACAATTCTATGTTGACACAACAGAAATAATTCATGTAGTCTTCACCCTCTCTCAGAGCACACACACATGCACCAAGTGCATACACAGAGTAACTGTGATATTATCAACAATACTGATTGTAGTTCAGTGAATTGAAATGACTTTAAAGGGGTTATATGCCAAAAAAAGACTATCTGCCTGCCTGACCGACACTAAAAAGCTTAACTACTCTGCACCCCCAAAAGAAAATCTACAATCATACACTGCCTCCCTAACTGTACAAAAACAGAGTAAATAGTCAAATAAAATATATCAAAAGAAAACGGAACCCTTTTTGTATCCATATTTAGTGTTAAATACATGACTGAACATGAAAACATTTCAAATGTGTTGAATTAACATATTTAAATTAGATACGATTTGAAAAGTATCAAGATCACTTTTGTTTTGTAAGTGCATCAGTAATCTACAAGTTGTTTTCTGCAACCAGCTTTTTCAGATGTTCCAGGTTATTTTACTGCAGGGGGTGTTTAACAATTGCCTCAAGTGATTTTTTTCAGTGGGAGATATAAAAGATAATTAATATCCAAGTTAATATCCAAGTTAATTTATGTAAAATGTACATATTTACATTTATTTAATTGAAATAAATAAGTATTTAATTAACAAATTATATTTGTGATATACACTTAATATTTTTGGTGAATACTAATAGAAATATTTGAGTTAATCAGATATACTTGATCTCCAGAATACATGATAGTGGTGCAGGCAATAAATGGTCAGCTACAGCAGTTTTCTTTTGCATATACTGTAGGTGAAGTAATGATCATCCCAATATTTGATTTTCACAACGTATGACCAAAACTTTACAACATTTTTCTGGGCATGCATCTTTTGGTCTAGATGCAAAATTGTCACAAAGTTACACTGAACCTGGAAAATGCCCACATTGCTCCTATTTCTCTTACTTGTCCCATTAAAACATTCATAATTCAGTGTATAGTCAACATCATAAAGGCTAGATACTTCAACCATGTATGGGGACAGGCGTATAGCTATACCCCTACATTCTTCATCCCACTGTGGTCTCTGATAGTGACGTTTCATATCAGGGCATAATGGAACTGTCTTTCTTTTCCAAGAGCAATGTCCAGTGTAGTATTTGGCACATTGTCTATAGTCACAGGGATCGGGAACAACGATGACTTTGCTCAGTGGTGTTGGTGTAGAAAACACACAGTTATCCAGTTGTGATTGACTGACTGTGAAACAGGCCCACTCAAACCATTCGTTGTGAATTGGAATGTCCAACTGTCTTTCATACCTGGGCAGTTGATCATAACACGTGTCAGTCTGGTGGTGTCCGCTCGACAAGTTGTGAAGTCGATTGTTGGTAAATCTGTGACCAGGGGGTGTTCGCTGAATATCCTTGGGCTTGTAACAGATTCTGCAGTGGGTTCAGCATGTTCAATCTTGCACCTAGACCTGGGACGAATTATTGTGTAATTTTTATGCTCAGTTTCTCAACGAATTACGGTTAAATGCCGCCACATCCGAAAGCCAGAGGGCGCTCTCGTGCAGAAACTCTGAATATGGTACACAGAAGAAGAGCGATTTATACACGTAGGCTGTGTCTGAAATAGCCCCCTAATATAGTGCACTATTTGAGGGGACATCCATTTTCAGTGGTGTCCGAATTCATAGTGGACATTATTGAGTGCACTCAATCAATCCCATGATGCATCATAATAATGAGCGTACAACCGATGTACACTCACGGCTAGCTGCTAGCCCAGAAGATGGCACCCGCAGCACTTCCAAAGTGGGCTATATTAGTGAACTAATGTAGGGAATAGTGAATGAAGATATTTGAATGATAATCAAGTATATTTATAATGACGATGTTTGTCGAGTGCACGTTATACAGTTTAGTCAATATCTCCGCAACTGTGTGGGCTAGAATCAAAAATGTTTTTCCTTTTTATCTTCAATTTAATTTCCATCTATAAAAAATTCCCCCAAGTACTTTTTGGACTCCTCCTAGCCCGTTTGCCCGAAACTTAGCATTACATAAAAGTATGTAAATAAAAAAGACTATATAGACAATTAAATCGAGACGGTTTCATCAGAAACAAACGTTATGTGGCAGATGTGTGCCTGTTTTCCTCCAGTAACATCTGCATTTGCTCTGTTTCTGTATCTTATCAGTAGCGTCGGCGAGCTATTTCAATTCAGTTTTTCTTGCTTAAAAACGACTGCAAATCGGCTTGGTTTAGTGGAAAGCTTTTGCAGATCCGAAACGGAGTAAGATTTGCACAAACTGCACAGTTTTCAGGGTCTGAATCTGTGATTATCGTGCGATTTAACACCTGTTGCTCGGCTCAGAGATTTCGCAAACGACAGAGCTTAAAAGCATCAGTGAGCGAGTAATGAAACGTTCATTTTCGTTCACAAATATTTTATATAAATTATATATGAATCTTTTTACGTGTATGTCTGTAATCTGTAACTGATGGAAAACGTTTTTAAGATCAAGTGAAGTCGTTGCGAATCTGTCAGTAAATGTTTATTTTTCATTTCACAGAGATGATCAAGAAGGGATTTAGGCGTTTCAATCACGTCACTGAACAAGTTCATTCTGGTAAATTTTGTCACTATTTTAGTCATTTGATATTGACTTTTAAGTTGTAAATTGTAAGTTTATGCTGTGATTTTGTGGAAATATGTGGTACATTTGTCCTGTTTTTTCCAAAATCTACGCCAATCGTTTCCTAATGAAATCTTTTTCATGTAAAATCACTTTAATGATGCCCTAAATACATGATGTGTTGTTTAGGGGCAGAATGTTGCATTTTGTTGGTTAAAGAACAACCTGTAGATGCGGTTATACGATATAAATGTGTAATGACATGTAATGAGGCCCGTCGAGATGTTGCTCCTATCACAACTTTTGTTATATTTTGTGAATATGTTTGTTTAATCGTTAGAAAATACAGTAAATTAGTATTTTGTGTGCTGTTATTGGAGGTGTTTTCAACAGTCTGTGCCACATAAGTTGCCCCAAAACACTTGATTGTAAACCTGTTTACTTCAATGATGTATAAAATAATCAAATTAAACTAAGAACAAGGAACTATAAAGTAAATAAAGCCAACACCAAATATAAGACAGACGTGAAGAGTAAACAAGGACAATAACCATTCTGATCATTTAGGAAACATTAAAGTGTGTGTGCATGCTAGGATTCACCCTTTCATATCTGTGTTCTGCATTTATGGTTTATTTTATTTGCCAAATCCTATAGAAATGATGAAAATGAAATCATTGTGTTTTGCAGGTGAAGGTGAACTGGTCCCGCACCCACCAGCTAACGGGACCTCCCGTATGGAGCCTGCGGGCAGTGACCATCTTCCCCCCATCTTAAATGAGGTGGACTGTGGGGAGATCATTAGCGGTGAGCTTGTAAAACCAAAATTCAGAATCAAAACGAATATCTCAATATAAAAAAACTAGGGCTGTCAAACGATTAATCGTGATTAATCGCATCCAGGATAAAGGTTTGTGTTTACATAACATATGTCTATGTACTGTGCAAATTCATTTTGTATTTATAAATACAAACACATACACAAGTATACATATTTAGGTAATATTTACATGTATTTATTTATATTTACCAATAATTGAAATGATATATACATTTTTATTATATTATAATAACAATTAAAATTATAAATATTTAAATTTTTAGATTTTTCTTAAATATATGCATGGATGTGTGTGTTAATAAATACAAAATTATTATGCACAGTACACAGAAATATATTATGTAAACACAAACTTTTATTCTGGATGCGATTAATCGTGATTAATATTTTGACAGCCCTAAAAAAAACGCTTTGGTGTGAAGTAAAATACATGAGGTGTAATAACTGGGATGTTATGCAGGTGTCGCTGTCCCACACCCTCCACGTGGCAGAAGAGCTTTCTGCAAAAATTTTCAGGAAGAGCAGAAGGTGAGTACATCAATCATATCCGAATGTCATTTGGTTATTTGGCCAGAAGAATTACATACAGATGTCTCAATTTGTTTTGATGTGTTCTGTATAAAAGTAGGATGCTTTTGTAAATTCGTAGTGAGCGAAACTCATCTCTTATACAGCACGTTAAACAGCTGCGTTGTGTTCTAATTTGTTTTTTGTCACAGGACAACCATTCTCCGTACCGGGATACAATTAACACCTGGTGCAGAAAGCTGCCACATCACCTTAGCATGTGTGATGAGGTCCCGCACCCATCATCTTCCAAGATGAAGCCTGCGGGCCTGAAAATTCTTCCCCCCATCTCGAAGAAGATGGACCNAGAGGAAGATAATTAGCGGTGAGCTTGTAAAACCGATAATAAAGTCGGAATCAAAACTATCGTTTTAATATAAAGAAAAGCATGAGTGTGAGTAAAATACATGAGGTGTAATAAATCTGATGTTATGCAGGTGTTATGCAACCGAGGACAAAGGACTGTGATACAGTCCGGGTCCCGCTGCCACCACCTAGCAGGATCTCCAAGATGGAGCCTGTGGCCCACAAAATCCTTCCCCCTATCTCAAAGGGGAAGGATGCTGGGAACACAGGCTCCCAGCAATCCACTGCTCTCCCCATGACAAACCAAAACGGTGAGCTTGTAAACCCAATGTTAAATTCAGAATCTAAACTAATATCTTAATATAGAAAATGCTTGAGTGTAAAGTAAAGTACATGAGGTGTAATAAATCTGATGTTCTGCAGGTGTCCCTGTCCCACACCCTCCATCCGGCAGGAGTTTTCTCTGCAGGAATTTTGGTAAAGAGCAGAAGGTGAGTGTTATCACATGAAAGGGGTGTTTGGTTATTTGGCCACAAGGATTACATACAAGTATCTAAATTTGTTTTTGAGATGTTCTGTGAAAAAGGAGGATTGTAATCTGGCCTCTTATACAACACCAGCGCTGTGTTCTGTTATGATCTAATGTGCTTTTTAATGTCCCAGGACAACATTTCACCACACCGGGATACGTATTCCACCTGGTGCAAGAGACCGGTGCAACTGCCGGATATATGGGGCACACATGACTGCGATGCAGATTTGGACCCAACTGACGGGACCTCTGAGATCGCAGATGCTGAAGCCCCACAGCGATCTTCTGAATGGTTTGCTTTTTGCAAACAATATAAAGAAGAAAAGAAGGTGAGTACACCATATGAGGGTTCAAAGTGGAGTTTGTTTATCTGGAAATATCTGAATTTGTTTTTGATATGTTCTGGGATGCTTTTGTAAATTGGTAGTGAGTGAAACTCGCCTCTTATACGGCACATTAAACGTGTGATGTGTTCTGTTACGTATTAAGGTGTTTTTTTATGTACCAGGACAAGGCTTCTGTACATCAGGAGACATTCTCCTCCTGGTGTAGACAACTCCCGAAAGTGAGGAGAAAGGACGGCGTCACAGATGTAGGAATATGTTCTTCATTGCATCCATAGTTTTCTTACATACATTTATATTCCAGACAATATAAACAAATTGTAAACATTATGTTCTATCGTCTATACCAGCCCAGTGACGTCAGATTTTCAAGGTTGTCCAAACTGCCAGACATACAGGTGGAAGAGGATCATGAGGTAAGAATATTTATTTCATTCATTATAGTTTTTAAAAGCAACAAATCATGAACATTTGTAATATGCTTTTGATGAGTGACAGATGTCAGAGCTCTTCTAAGAATCTCTGTTTCTTTCTTTTCAGCAGGAAATTGGTAAACTGTGGGGCATCTTATTGGAAGATGTAAGAAGGAAGCAGGGTCGCAAGAAGAGCCCTGAATCTCGGCACTACAGAGGTGAGTGAGAAGACCCGTGTGTTATTTTCTCAATCAAGAATGTAGCATTTGAATGAAATATAAAAACATTTCTTTTATGTGGAGTAATACACAAGGGTCCTTCATGAGACATGAAATATTTAAATATGTCGTTTTTGAAGAACAAGAACTTTGAGAACAAAGAATCAGAAACATTTACCAGACATCTGGCAAAGGTATGAACATGTACAGTAGAGTAAGGGCTGCACGATACATCATTTCAGCATCGACATCGCGATGATAGTCACATCGCAGGAGAAACGACAGGGCAAAACATTCCAAAAGGAAAAAACAGGCACAATTGTATATTTGCTCGGGGTGTGACGAGATCAGATCCGATGAACACAATATCCTCACGCAATTGGCATGATGGGTGTGATTGGGCTCGAAATTGCGAGCATTTTAATTGCATATGCTCCCTAAATTTAACTTGTGTGACCTCAAAATATATTTTGGAGCATTTGTGCGAGTGCACATTTTGTTGTGGTGTGACCTGTTTTCATTACTGTACAGAACACGCTAATAACTGAACAATGTATGTGCGAACTGTGAGCAGAGCTACAGTGACCAGCCCGGCCAATCGACAATGTGATTTTCCATCCCGCAGCGCTACTTTCCCACCGGTTTTCTATGTAAACACGTGCTAAGGATGGAGTTTCAACGTTCGCGTGCGCGTCTGCGGCACCTCACGCATTAACGAGTGTTTACGGCGGTTCCCACTGCCAGTAGAGCAGCGCTTTGGGAGCGCGCGGCTGATCAGAAGCTGAGCTGACTGTACCACGAGTGCAGTACAGCAATTGCAATTTCACATTACGTTATTTTAAATACATTCAGAGGCAAACCTCTTCAAAAACAGATCATCTGTCTCTTACTTATGTGCAATGTAAGCATAAAACATGATGTGTTTATGTAGTTTTAACTGTTTCTCCGAAGGCTATGAGGTTTCACATTGACAGTGTGAATTGTTACACTGTTTTGAAGATAAGCACTCTCTGAATACATTGATCTTTGACACGGTTTGTTGACTTAGGTGCAAGAACCACAGGATCTCTGTCAACACATGTGAAAAAACATTTGTCTTCTCTGGCTGACTCTAAATCAACTTATTTCACATTATTTAGAATAATTTGTCATCTACGGAGCAATATGTGTATGAAATGTTGGCAAATTGAGTACGAGGTGAAAATTTAGTTTTTGTTTGATGTCCTATGCAGTTTCCATGGTGATGGGCATCCCAACAGTGAAGCGGAAAGTGAAGTCGTACCTGTCAGAAACTCTTCATTCGCTCATCGATAAACTCTCAGCGGAAGAGAAACTTGACTGTGTCATCATAGTGTTTGTTGGAGAGGTGAGTATTCTCTTAAAGTGTGTTTGTGTGTGTGCGTGTGTAAGAAAGAGACACAGTAGTTGTGGTTTTGTCTTCCTGTCTGAAGATTTCAGATAAACTTTCAGAAGTTTGTTGCTGAGCCATGTTCACACGAATACGTACTTAACCGTAGTGGTTATGGTTATTGCTGTGTGAGCGTCACTCATCATGAATGTTCTTTTGAATGACAGTCCTGTGTGAAAGGCTGGTTTCAGAGGCAGAGGGTTTCTAGGTTGTTTGCTTGTGGAGGGGTGTGGGTGGTGCAGGGGTCTTGGTGCTTTCATGCTGCAGAGGAGCAGACATCTTCCACACGGTCTCTGCGGTCACGTCGCTTAACATATTGCCTCCCACTCTATGTTCGAAAAATAAGTAATGTTTCTATGTCATATTATAAGTTACAAAAATGTAGGAACTTGTTTGAGGAAAATGTGTTATACATTTGCAGAACTAACAGTAGATTATAATAAATTGAGTTATTATACTTTTGAGGTCTCGATTGGTTTTGAAATCCTGAAGAAATATGAAGCAATCCTAAAAATGATATTATAGTTAGGGGTGTGACGAGATCTCGTGGCACACATCGCGAGAACACAATATCCTCAGGAAATTGGCAAGATGGAGTGCTGGGTTCGAAATTGCGACCATTTTAGTCACATATGCTCCCTAAATTGAACCTGTTCGACCTCAAAATATGTTTGGGAGCATTTGTGTGAGTGCTCATTTTGTTGTGGTGCGACCTGTTTTCATTACTGTGCAGAACACGCTAATAACTGCACAAAGTATGTGCGTGCTGTGAGCTACAGTGACCGGTCTGGCCATTCATAGACAACGTGATTTCCCGCCCCGCATTGCTACTTTTCCACAGTTTTTCTATGTAAACATGCTCTAGACGGACTGGTTTCAACGTTCGCACGTGTCTCTCAGTTTAGTTTAAACTGGCGGACAAAACAAATCTTTAGCCGAAAAATATGTCGCTATGGTTACCAGTTTGTCGATCATCACAAATGCGGGAGTGTGTGGCTAAAGTCATTCGCGAACCAGTGGGCGGGGCTAGAGAAGTAGTCGTTGATATTTTTCTGTGGAGGCGGTGTTCAACCTGTCATAGATAGGTGCATTCCAGGACCTGGCGTTCGCACTGCTTTTTAATTTTAGTCTCCGCAAATCCAGCGCCTTGCGCATAAGCACTAGTATTTATGGCGGTTCACGCTGCCAGCAGCGCCTTGAGCGCATAGCTGAACAGCAGCGGACTGTACCACAAGTACAGTATAGCAATTGCAAGCTCACATTACGTTATTTTAAATACATTCACAGGCTAACCTCTTCAAAAACAGATAATCTGTCTCTTACATATGTGCAATGTAAGCATAAAACATGATGTGTTTATGTAGTTTTAACTGTTTCTCCAAAGGCTAAGAGGGTTCAGTCAGTGGAGGAAGAAGGATTGACAGTGTGATATGATCGCCGCCTCTGCTAACACGAGCACTATGCAAAAGCATATAGAGAAAACAACCACAGCTCTTAAAGGTGTCCTGAACTGGGCTTGTTTATTGTTTTATACTGATGTATGAGGTCTACTTATGATGTTCGTGTGGTTTGTACATTTGAAAACATCAAAATCAATAAGTAATATGCTATTTTCTAACTGGGTTTTGAGGCCGTCTCGTCAAACGCTCTGTTTAACTTGGCGTGTCGCCTTGAAGACTTGGAAGTTAACACCCAGTGCTATGATTGGATAGCAGTTTGCGTAGTAAACTTAGTTGGAGCCTTCTGTGAATTTGGTTAGACACGTAACGTTAGGTTACACATTATCAGGACATATCAAGCGATCTCTAACAAAGCAATAGTGACGCATAGTACAAATATGTTTTACTCACAAAAGATTGCTGCGCCATTCCTGTCGGATCCAATATTGACTGCACAGCACTGCTTTTTAATTTTAGTCTCCGCAAATCCAGCGCCTTGTTCACAAAGGAATCCATGGTGAAATGAAGCGAACAAATTCTCAATGTTTCACCCACGTGAGCAGGAACATACTTAAAAATAAACTTCAACCACGCATTCCTAATATCAGAATCCGAAGGAAGCGACTGTGTTCTTCCACAACCAGGCGCTGCACAATGATGCATGTTTGTTGCTTGGTCGCTCTAAATAAAAATAACAGTGAAACAAGTCCTCACTTTTGCACATATGACACGGGGCTAGCCGGCCTCGAGAGCCCTTCACTAAAGTAAAGGGTTGCCAGATCTTCACAGAAAAAATAAGCAAATAAAGACAACAAAAACAAACCTTAAAATGCAAAGTGTTTATATATTTTATAAGACCAAAAATTCTTAAAATCTGTAACAGACAATTTATTAACACCTAAGTGCTGAGGCTTTTGGATCTAAGACCAAACGACAAGCATAAAAGCACTTATTAATATGCATTAAGCGCATAAACATGGCAACACAGCAAAAGAGCACAGTGTGATGGAGCCTTCCGAGCATAAACACAACACAGCAGTTTATATCAGCAGTTTAGTTTAAACTGGCGGACAAAACAATTCTTTAGCCGAAAAATATGTCGCTATTGTTACCAGTTTGTCGATCATCACAAATGCGGGAGTGTGTACTATGTGTGGCTAAAGTCATTCGCGAACCAGTGGGCGGGGCTAGAGAAGTAGTCGTTGATATTTTTCTGTGGAGGCGGTGTTCAACCTGTCATAGACAG
Organism: Triplophysa rosa; assembly: GCF_024868665.1. NCBI lineage: Eukaryota > Metazoa > Chordata > Actinopteri > Cypriniformes > Nemacheilidae > Triplophysa > Triplophysa rosa. The sequence goes on from NW_026634624.1 coordinate 21,210, forward strand.
GTGCATTCCAGGCGTTCGCTGAGCCTCGTGTCAATAATAGTAACAAGGGCGTTTTCAGTTGTGACACTTACAGGATGTTCGCTTGAATATGATTCCCTCTTATACAACAAAAGCTCGGGTTAAAATTGTGGTTTTAATTCATGGCTCCTTTAAAATTTTGTGCAATTACTGCCTGTCAGTTGAGTTTGTGACAAAACATTTTGCAGTGTTTACATATTGTTTATTACTGCATAATATAATTCATTAAAATATAAGTTTAATTTGTTTCATTAAGTACAAGTTGATTTTATAATGCCTACATTTTTTGCATTTTGTGTTTTTAAGTTGAATAAAACACTATTTTTCCCTATATATTTCATCATTGAGGATTTCTTTAAAAAGTCTAAAAATCTTGTCTCATCTCGTTCTCTTGAACCCAGTCTCGTGTCTCTTCTCGTCTCGTGGGATAAGTGTCTCTTCACACCCCTAATATAAATTAATTCATTCTGATTTACGGGTTTATTAAAAAACTTTTTACAAAGCACATGTTTGAGCCGAGGCGTCACGCTTTTAAACACGCAGGCTGCAGGTGCTGGGTTCACACTAGCATACCACTTTTTCTTTTGCACATCCGATTCCGATACCTGAATTCTGAGTATCGGCCGATACTGATCCTGATCCGATACTAGCACTGTTTTTCTTGATCAACATAGAATTGCATATGTTTTTATCTTTTATTGCCAGAGGTGGATAGTACTTAAGCATTTTTACTTTCAAGTACATTATAAAATATCTGTACTTTATCAAAGTGTTTTTACTTTGGACAAAAAATACTTCCCTACATTATAAAGCACATCATACTTTTTACTCAACTACATTTCATAAATAAATTTAGTTTTTAACCTTTTAATCCTTGAGTACATTAAAATCTACCGCTTTCTTTTACTTAAGTATTTTTACTTATTTTTTTTTTAAGATTTATTTTTGGCGTTTTTTGCCTTTATTTGACAGAGAGAGACTCTTGGATGTGGATGAGAGAGAGGGGGTAGGGTCAGGAAAGGACCACAAGCCGGGACTCGAACTCGGGTCGCCCAGGACGCACCGGCGCCACATGTCGGAGCACGAACCACTCGACCATCTAAAAAACATAAATTGAATGATAAATGCTTTACAATGTATTCTCATAAAGTACTGATACTTAAAAAATGTTCTTGAGTAAAATACTACTATCTCTGTTTACTGCACAAAACTATCACGGTATAAAAGGACACCGAATGATGCGCTTTATGCATGCGTTGCTACGTTATTTACAGTCATGCGCAATGTGGACACAGAATGATGCCCTTAATGCACCCGCTTCACTCACGAGCGTCCCGGACGTGTAATGATGCGACCGGATGATGATCCTTCTGAGGTCGCAAGGATCTTTGCTTCACAAGTTCAAAACAGTTATACCACAAAGAGAAGAGTTATGTTATGTGTTTAACACATAGTGCATTGCATCCATCCAACAGTAAAAAAAAAAGAGTTATTGTGTATGAATGACGCACAACACAGACCGCTTCCAGCACGTTAATCTAATACACTCAGCGAGTACCGTCTCTGGCTAAATGCATTTTAAACAAAACCATGGACTATTATCTAGTGATTATGAAGAATAATGAAAACATTGGAAAGAGTAACGTCCTGACTGTTAGCGGACACATGCATGCTGGATGGAGATTGACAGATGACAGCACCAGCGGAGGTCAGAGTTTCTTAATTATGCTATATTGGTTTATTCCTCGCATAAAGCTATCAAAATACATGACGTGGAATACAGTGCATGAAAACTTTTACGGTGGTTACCTGATAGATAGTCCTTTTTGAATCTTAAGAGTAGGCTTACATCCACAGGTAACGCAACGGATCGGATTTGAATGGAAGCCGTCAGTCCGATCGGTGCATCCTTAGTTCGCATAACAAAATGAGCACGGAACAGGAGAAAAGCATAGAAATGGAAGTTTGTTTTTATTTTTCCCCTCAGACAGTGCAGTGGAAAAGGATGGACGCATTGACCGTGCTATAGGTATCTGCAAGAAGCTGGTGGGTCACTTTTCTCACAGCTGGAAGGCCAGAGGTGCTCTTGAAAAAGCCCAGGAGGAGCAAAATTTACCAGCACATTCCCTCATTAAAGAATGCCAAACAAGATGGGGTTCCAGACAAGATGATGATCAGCAGGATTTTAGAGCAGCAGAAGGCTTTAACTCAGGTCCTCTTCTGAGGACAAGGTGGCGCGGCATCTGATTCCAACCTAGCAAGATATAGATGTCCTGGAATCTGTCAGTAAGACACTGGGCCCACTGCTGGACTTCACAGATGCACCCTCAGGAGAAGATTATGTTAGTCTCCTATGTGAAGCCAGTTCTTCACCTCTTTAACACTTCAATGCTGCTAATGCAAGAGGAAGACACAGACCTAACTAGGAGCATGAAGAATGAGATACTGTGCTACATCAATGAGAAATATAAAGATGATGCTACTCGGGAGCTGCTAGAAGTGGCTTCTTGTTTGGACCCCCGGTTCAAGATAGACTTTATCAGTGCAGACAACAAGCCCAGAGTGAAGGCCAGAGTTGCGTCAGAGATGATGGAACGGAAGGAGGAGACAGCAAGCTACAGCATTGAGGTGGAGCCCGAAGTTGCTGAAACATCCCAGGCAAAAAAAGCCAAGAAGTCCCAGGGAAGTTTCTTTAAACTGAACGGGTCTGCAGCAAAGGGTGATTGCTCTGTGACTCTTAAGGATGCTGCAGAAGCAGAATTAAGCAACTACCTACTAACACTTTCTACAGACAAAGAGCAAGATCCACTTACAGGGTGGAAAACACACAGAGTAAGCTTTCCACATCTCGCCAAGCTTGCCTGCCAATATCTTTCTATCACCGCTACAAGTTCCCCATCAGAGAGGCTTTTCAGTGCAAGTGGAAACATAATAACATGCCAACGTTCGAGTCTCAAGCCTGCAATGGTGGATAGACTCTTTGTGTTCTTGGCCAAAAACCTCTAATCTTGAGTGAGCAAATTGATGCATACAGTATCTTAAGTCAAAAAATGGTTGAATATTTATACTTATTATATGCAACAGTTGAAAGAAACCAGATTTTTTTTAGTTGTTGAAAAGTTTCATTTAATCTTTATTTGGTATAATGGCCAACATTTGTTTTATTTTTGCACTGTTGCAAAGAAAAGTCTGAAGAGCAAAATAGTTCTTTTGATGAATGGTATTCAACATAAGTTCATTCTAATTGTTGTTAATTATTTATTTGTTAATTATTAAAAAGTTAAGTTTGACTCATAATTTATTTGTTTTATAACAAATATTTATTTTATAAACCACTCAGGTAATACCATAACCCAATTTTTCACATTTTGTGACAAGATGTTTACTACTGTTTTCAATAAGAGGTTTGTAATTATTGAATAAAATGTTGAATTACTTATTTTGACACTCATCATATTTCCCTAGTGTGATAATGGAGTGTCCTTCAAGTGTCCTCCTGCATTTCTACACATCGCAATATATATAGCAGAAAACAAAAACATTGCAATGTTTTCCAATAACGTGCAGCCCTAATATTACATGTATATGTTTTTGTTATTCATTTTTTATTCTAACAAATCACACAATTATAAAATGTATTCAACCTTTTCTGTTGTTCCTGCTTTACTTTTGTACAGGGATGTTGGGATCTTCGGTTTATTCAGAGGCTTATTTCAGATGTTGAAGCTCTTCAGAGAGAAGTAAGAGAACACCGTGTATTGTGATAAGCTCAAATGACTACAAACATTTGTATTAAGCCTGTTTAGTGACATGATGTGTCAGAGCTCTTCTAACATCCTCTTTCTTTCATTGTCAACAGGAATCAAGCGATCTAGACCGATTATCAACAGTCTCTACAGAGAGCATCAATGACAAGTTGCTGAGGAAACTTGAGAGCACGCAAAAGAACTACCAACAATTGGATGATGTAGATGAACGGTCAACAGCCTCTACAGAATCCTGGAACACCACAGATAGATACAAGTTGCTGAGAAAACTTCAGCACCTGCGGACACATTTGCACTTCACATTGAAATCTTTCATTGGTGAATGATTAACAATATTTTTCATTGTTGTACATTCATAAAAACGATATATAAACAACTATATGTATACATGCATGACTTTGTTTAATATTTTCAAAAACATGATTCTGAACATAATGTTTTCTAAACAGGGCTCAGGAGATGGACAAACTCGCTGTTCATGCGGATGTACACGCTGAACTGTATGTAGACACACACATCCCATTAGTTTCATTCCATTTCTGCACATTTCAATCCTTTGAAAACAGATGCAGATAAAGCTTGTTTTACCATTATTAATACCATCCCTGTTATACAACCTGACTACAGAGAATACGAGAGGATCGAGAAGACTCACGAATTCTACGGAAAGTACAAAGACCTTTGTCTGAACCTCATGCTTCCTGAGTGGCATGGAAAGTTCCATATGGACCCAGAGGTATGTTTACTCTCTTCTTTTTCACATACGTGTAAACAAGGTGTTCGTACATGATTTTATCTAGTTACCTTCTTAGTAAAGATTTTAAGTTGTTTTCCCGTGTGTGTGTGTTTGTAAAATGTCCCGTTTTACATTGAGAACCCTCAACACTTGATAGACTGGATGAAGTGCATAGGAATTAGGGATGTGCACGACTTTTTGACAGTCGTTTAAATGAAAGTTTTGTGACCGTGTAGTCGACTAGTCTAAAACTAAGAATGGCCCAGAAGGCAGTCCAAAAACTTTGCGTCAGGCCTATATGGCTAATATATTTTAAAGACTAAAGAATGTATTAAACAAACTGTTCATTTCCAAAATTTAATGTAGCTAAAACAGGCTGTTCCACTTTCCTTACCTTATGATCATTAATATTTCTGCATTTGCTGATGCACCAACCCTGACTGGATCGTTTTAGCGGCTGCAAGAAGTGACACGATGAGCATTTGTTTGCTTTGGCTGCTCTGTATCTGGGCTTAAAATATGTAGCCTACACGACCTTATGAAATCCATTTTATTTTCTCCTTTAAGTCTGTTTTTTTTCGGACTCTAAAAGTTCAATTAAAGTTTGCATATAAAAAAGCTCATTCTCACGTATTTCAGAAGTCAGGTCGCTTTGTAAAGCTGTTAATAGTTTTAATAAAGTTTAACTTAAGGCGAGCCAATGTGAAACTTTCATTGAAATGCGCGATGATGCTCGCTGCGTGAGCGCTTTGATGTGATGCGCTGCTACCTCCCATTTTGGGAGACGAGTGTGTAGTCACTAGAGACTCGCAGTGCAAAGACAAGTGCGAGAATAAACAAACCTAAAGACGGGAGTGGCAGTGAAGAGCGATGAAGACCTACAGACCCCATGAACACCAGTCATATAGGCTACTGTACTCTCATGGTTTGTGCATATATTCATACTTCATTGTTATACATGTTGTCTGTCTTCCTGTATAAATATGATGTAGCCAGAAGCTAAATATAAATAAATAACACATCTGATTTAGGGCTGTGACGGTGGCCATGGCAACAGCACCACCGAGGTAGTATAGTGCCATGATGGTGGTGAACTGCCGGCGGTAGTGCACATCACTGTGACAAATATAAGTGTAGAAAAATGACAGTTGCGATAAGGATTGCTATTTGTAGTTTTTCAGTTGTGGATGGTTTTATTTAAAAGATTTCACATTAACACAGAAATTATTGGCATACGTTTCCGTTGGTGCGTACGAGCGCGGGCCTGCACAGCAAAACCCAGGTTATTCTGTGGGTTATAACCCGCTCGCTTGGTGTCGGAGCGCGCGCAAGTTATTGGCTTGGGGAAAAAAAGGAGTCGACTCTGAATCGTGATAACGAGTCGTCTGTCGTTCTAATTTCAGTTCCAGTTCCGGGTCAGATTTGCGTCACTCCATGTAATTCCCGCATACGTTCCATTTGCAACACTGCACACGGTAGACCAATCACAGCAGACTAGACCATCTGATCCGTATAAATATGATATAACCAGAAGCTAAATATAAATAAATAACACATCAGATCAGAGTAGGCTGACAGCAAAGAGGGGATTAGACAGATGAATCGCCGAGCGAATCATCTGAGAGTCGGTCAAGTAAGGTAATAATAACTGTAAAATAAGCCTGTAATCAGTTTATACGTCCATTAATACGTTTGTTGACGTAACACAACTCTTTATCGCCACCTGCTGGCGTAATATAGAAATGGTCACTGAACAAATCAGTGAACGAATCATTTTAGTGAACGAACTGAAAAAGAAAGAATCACTCAAATGAATCATAATGCCCATCACTAAGGCTGCGTCCGAAATTGCATACTGTGACAGTACTTACTGAATTTGAATGAGTACCTACCTATCGGCCGTTATATATGTAACGTTCTATATAGTATGAGTGGGAGTAGTATGAATACATTTCGGACATACTGCGTGTGCCATGTTTTATGGTCATGTGACCTGTATGCTCTTTGACCTATGACGTTTAACAACAACTTAAACGTGAGCGTTAATAAAAACATAATCTAGTCAAGAGAAATTCATTTATTGACATTTACATTGAAAACGGACGTCCGCCTTAAAGTTTCCACTATATTTATTTGATGTACTTTTGAAATTTGACCGTTGCTCAGCTCCCGTGGCATCATGGGATAGATAAGTGTCAATCCGACCCACACTCATGAATCTCGGCGGAAGTAGTAGACCATCCGGGTATTTCTCGCCTACTGTTTTTTGCATACTGCGGTTTCGGACATACCATTCATGACTCATACTCATTTTCGCCTACTATATAGTATGGAAGTAGGCGATTTCGGACACCTAAATTGAATTTATGTTCTCCTTCTGTGACCCATATTCGGAGTTTCTGACCGAGGGCACCCTCTGGCTTTCGGATGTGGTGGCATTTAACCGTAATTCATTGAGAAACTTCATACAAATACACGATATATCGTCCCCGCCTTAAACTCTTTGACCAGAAACACTGGTAGTCCCAATGCAGTTTAGTTGAGTCGTTGCTCCTGGCGTAGGGGCCTAGGAAACAACAATTTTGCCTCTTTGCTCTTCAGCGATCAAAATAAAACCTATAAAATGTGCCTGTGTTCTTTACCTACTCACGATCTTGTTGCTATGCACGGTAAACATGATCCTTCACGAACAGCCGTCCGTCCGTCCCATGAGGCTAAAGGTAATTTACAACCAACACTTCCGGTGGCTGGGTGCGCTATCCGGCAGCGTCTCGTACCGTCCCTCGCTGTCTATCTGGTTCCTCGTTCGTGTCTCACGACGAATAATGAGCACAGTCAGCGAAGCACTAAGTCTAACTACAGCTCAATAGCAAATTCAATAGCGCTGTATAATCCGGCAACTAACGGTTAACGTAATCTCTCACACGGGCCTCAAGGTTTTAAACCCGTGAACAGTCTCAATAAACAAGTAATTAACACAAAGTCTGCGTCAACCCTGACACTTAAACATACAAAAGACACTTACAAAGAAAATAAAATGTATAACTCGCGGTTTGCGGTTATATAAACTAGATGTTTTTTCGGACCGAGCTCCTCAGCGACACCGATCTCAAACTCGCTGCTCGTCTTTCTTCTTTTTCTGTGTTTAATGGCGGTTGGCAAACCAATTTAAAAGAAGCGCTGCTCGTCTTTCCGACCGACAAGTTCATTGACCAATAACATTACGCTCACCTATACATAGGCGGGTCTAAGCACTTACTCACCCAATCAACAAAGTATAATCAAACTGATGGCAGAAACCCACTTTTGCACATAAACCAAACTTCAACATTGAGAAATTTCTTAAAGGGGACACTCAAGGTGCGTTCCTTTTGGCCGTAAGTGGACTGCGAAGTGGACTTCTCAGGGTGTAAAGGAAAAGTTCATCTCAAAATCAAAATTGTGTTATTTTTTACCACACGACGTTCAACATGTTTAAAGACCTCCCGGCATCTTCGGAACACCAATAAAGATATTTTAGGTGACATCCCAGAGATTTCCAGGCCTCCTCATAGACATCATGGTTATAGTTGTTGTCAAGGTCCAGAAAAGTGCTAAAGACATCGTTGGTGCATCCGCTCATAGTGGCTCAATTGAATTTTTTTGAAGCGACGACAATATTTTATGTGTGAAAAACAAACCAAAATAACGACTTTAATCAATATATTCTCTTCTGTCTTGTCAGTCTATGGTGCGCTTTCACCAGAGCACTTCTCTCTGCTCTCCGCGTCTGCTTGTAAACAGAGGGTGCTTCTCAATTCTTATTTGTGCATCCTCATTTCTTTTCCTCGCTTCCTTTCCGAGAGGAAAAGGACGGAGGAATTCAAACAAATGAAATGGCATACCCTCGCTCTCTCTAGCGTCACTTCAAAGCGCTGTCAGTTAATGATGACTGTACACATTGCACAATGAAAATATAAAAAATAAAGTGAACTACATACTTTTGGCAGATTATATAGCCGTTCTTATGGGTGAGTAAATCATGGGGGAATTTTGAATGAAATACCGCTTTATATGTCAGGAGTTTTAAATAGATTTTTATATATAAAAAACATTTTGTACAACTTTTCTGCTGGGTGTCAGTTTGGTGGTGGTGGATTTTGGCACCCTAAAGACAGGCTCAGGGGTTCCCTGAAGGAGTTGGGACGTTTCTTCTGTCCAGTGTGCAAATCTCTGTCCATGTCTTTGGAAAATATGTAAATGTATATGAACTGTATTTTGTGACAAGTTCTCACTTTACCAACAGTGACTTTACAGATGTAATTTTATTATCTTGGCTGTATAGAGTCTATCATACCCGTCTCCTCTCCATCAGTTGAATGCACCACCACTGGAAATAACTTGCCCTAACAACTGAAACTGCTATTGTTTTGTCTCAAGATGCGCACCAGTAATGTATTTTTCGAATACATTTTTATAAATGTGACTTAAATATCCTAATTTTAACTAAGGCCTAGTCCTGGCATAAGCTAAGCATTGTCTGTGAAATCGGGCCATAATAGTACACAGTACATGTTGTCGTGCAACTTCTTCTACAATCTTGAGGCAAGCATTCCCGATCTGAAATCTAAGGCAGAACGGTTACATCCTTGTGAAATCTGCCATGTTAAACATTATGCATTATATAAGATTTTTTTTGTGCAATAAAGTAAGATACTAAACATGCGCACATTAGATTCCATAAACTGGCTCAAACCCAGGCTCCAGAAGTCTTCTCGTGCTTCACAATCAGTCCAACACATACTTCAACTGAAAATAAAGAATGCTTGACAAGATTAATTAATGGTTGTCATTTAAATATGTAAAGGGTTGCTAAATAGAGAGAATGCTTACCAGTTCATCTTGAATAGGGCTCAAGTCCTTCTGCCACTCTGCACCTGAAAGAGCATACGGATGATCTATCTGCCACTTAAACATTGAGTAACTGTGGTCCTGGAGAATCATCCTCTCAGTTGGTCCCTCTGATGAAATACAAATATATAACAATTAGTAACAATAGGAATTATACACACAAAACCAATATTTTTGAATCTAGCATCTAATTGTAAACTGTTTGTGACAAGCAGAGCGGGACGAGGGCCGTGAGGGAACGACGCACCGGTCTCGCATTTCTCACGGAGGAGCTCCGGAAGCATAAAAGGAGGAGCGACAGCAGTGTAGGACGAGAGAGAACCAGGCCTGGATTTTATGTTATGTTTTATTATGTTTGTTTGGCCGGCAGTCGACCGTGAGGGAGCTGTCGCACTTTACTTTCGTCTTGTTGTTTGTTTATTTTATTAAAAGTTTGGTTTAACGTTCGCCGGTTCCAGCCTCCTTCTTCCCGTTTATAGGAACATTGTTACACTGTAATATACAGAGTAAAAGTGTTTTTTCGAACACTTACTTTTCAATCTGTAGTATGTCCTCAGCCTTGACACATTGACCCTCTGGCAAGTTGACCCCTTTACAATTGTAGTCACCCCTTTGGAAGAGATGCTGGCCACAGTAAATGGTCCTTGGTGCTGACTTGTAAATGTGTCTCCTGCCCTTCCTTTATTGGGGTCCCGAGAGAGCAGAACATCATCACCAGCCTGAACTGAGCATACTCGCACAAACTTGCGCTTGCGATTTTGGAATGACTTTTGTTGCATGCTCTGTGCTCTCTCTATGTTGCTAAGAACCTACAAAGAAGAACAGAACCCAAAAATGAAAACTCTTTGAAAACAAATACAGAACTCTCTGGCCTCTTGTCTTGATGGAAAGCTGTAGGTTCATGGGTTCGACCCCAGGGATTGCACATACTGAGTAACAAAATGTATAGTATAATGCAATGTAAGTTGCTTAAAACCATCTGCCAAATATTAATGTCTCAGTCAGGCCAACTTAGAATAAAGAACTAGTGATAGTGTCTACTGAGGCAGCTGAGCGCACACACAGTCCCAGAAACATTCTCCAAACCTCTAAATATACCGTGTAACGGTGACCTAACAAGGGCTCAGAGTTAGATACAAAACAGAACCATAGCAAAGAAAATACACAGATCAGTATATGTCTTAGTCTAATTCAGATAGCAATTCAGTACTTCATTTACCTTTATTATTGAAATACAAACCATTTCATTGTAAAGTTTCATCTCGTTGACTCTGTGTCTGTGGAGTACTGATCA